>NC_048899.1:24826854-25088195 GCF_011077185.1 Oxyura jamaicensis
AGTCCAACTTTACTCCTCAGAAACC
The DNA here is from genome assembly GCF_011077185.1 of Oxyura jamaicensis. NCBI lineage: Eukaryota > Metazoa > Chordata > Aves > Anseriformes > Anatidae > Oxyura > Oxyura jamaicensis. Next base: position 24,826,880 of record NC_048899.1, read on the forward strand.
ACAGCCTGGAAAGTGCTGCTTTAGATACTGCCTTGTTTTTTGCAACACTGCATCATATCCACACGCAGGACCTGCCAGAGCCTTGGCAAGAGCTGGGGCAGTCAGGGCTGCTCTGCAGGGAGTATTCCAGCAGCACTGGGGCAGGCGTTCCAGGAGTTGTGCTTGCCAGCAGATAAAATGGTACTTGGAGTCATTTCCTTTGTAGAAACACCCAGGTACCCTCCTTTCTCAATCAGTAAATAAAAGGAGGAGGCACAGAGAAAGCATAGCATCTTCTCATGACAAGCCAAAGAAAATAACAGGAGGCGCTTGGGTTTCCAATCAGTTATGTACACAACTGGATTAGCCAAAGGGCTGTGCACCCGAGGCTCAGCGCTGTTTCTGCCCGGTTCCAGCGGAGCCATGAAGCACTCACTGAAGCTGGGCTGCCAAAGGCAAAGGAAATGCCAGCATTTGGCCCCAGTGCTCAGCACCTGCTGGTAAAAGCTAATTTTTTTCCCCTCTCTCAGTTTCCAGAATTTACTCCTGCAAATCCCAGTGTAACATTACAGACCCAATCACACTGAAGTAAGCCTATTAAATTAAAATGAGGTGCACGTGGACAACAGTCCCTGCTCCACTGAGCATCGTTCCGACTGAATGGCTTGTTTCATAGTTTGTAAAAAGCAGTTGGCAGGGGTTTAGTATTATTCTAGGAAATCCATAAAAGCAACATTATTTTTCTCTTAACATAACACTATCAAGAATATGGAGAGCAATTTTGCTTTTTATTTTTTAAAATAGACTATGAAAACACCTGTAGACTGAGTCACCAGGTCTTGAATTTTCTTTTGAGAAGCTGTAAATCTTCAAAAGTAGAACAAACCATGAAGCAATTCCATCTGAAAGGAGACTGTCTGAAGCATTCTCTTAGAGCTTACTTGTAATAGGAGTTTCATCTCCCTTATTACTCCCGAATTAAATGCTGTAAGAACATAAACCTTGCCCCTGTAATCTTTGACCATTAATATCAATCCAACTTAGGAGATGGCTATTGAGAGGAATTTAAGTCAGCAAAATTTGAGGGGCTAATGTGGACAGAGTGGGAGTTTTTTTTTTGGACAGAGTGAGAATTTCCCAAGGCTGTTTTATGCAACTGCAACTAGTTAGGAGGGTTTGGGGTGGGGGGTGGGGTGGTGTCAATGGGGATATCAGATTCAGAATGCAATTTTACAGGAGGAAGAAAGAGGAAATAGAGATTTGCTAGATTGCTTTTTCTTGATTCAGATTAGGAAGCAAGTCCTTTCTAGTCTCTCCTGTAGGAGTTGCTCTACTTTCAGCAAATGACATGCTTATTGGGTCAGGGTTAAATGGATAACTCTGTAAAACAGCAGAGACCAAGGCATCTGCTTGGGTCGCAGTGGGCTGGGATTCAACCCTGTGCTCAGTCTTGGGACTCCAACCCGGGTCTCACGTACCCCAGTGCATTCACGCTCTAGGTATGTTGTCCGGGCTCCCTTTCCCCTCCTGTGTTGGATGAGACAAATCCAACATCTCAGGCTCTTTCATTAGATAGAAGAACCAAGAACCACCTTCTGATGCAGCTCCTACTAGCCTGCACAAAAATTTGGTCCTGCTGCCCTTGGTATCTTGGTCTGACTACAAAACAGGCCAAGCACAAACCAGTGGACATCTCGTTTAAACCTCTGAGGTACGTTGCTCTGAAGAGCAACGTACAATGCTTGCTCAACCTCTCTGCTGGTGTACGTTTTACCCTTCCTCAACAAGATTTAATCTGTTTAGGGTTAACTGTGTAGCAGATATCAAACACCCCTTAAAAGGCCGAAAGGCCAAACCCGTAATTGCAAGAGCAGAACCTCTGATTCACTGCATCCCATTTGTTATCAGCAATTAAATTTCTTGCTGATAAATGATTCATGATTTGAAAGATCAGATTACTCATTCTTAACCACAGCAGAAATTCCCATGTGCTTATGAATGGCTAAGCTATGCATCCACCACGACTGCCTGGAAAGTCTGAATGTTTGAACAGTTGGCCATTTTACCCAGAATAAGAGCTCTTATATGCAAGATACTTCTTATTCACAGTTCATAAAAAATAAAAAATCAATTTCATCTTAATTTGACCCAAACAAATATAAACAAGCTGACTTCACTACTAAATACAAGCACTGAACATTTTCTTCCCTGGCGGCAACAGAATTACAACAGAGTAACTGAGATTCAAACCTGGTCTAGCAATTAAACAGCCTTGGAAGTAAAGCTCCTAGATCATGGCATAACCTAGTTCACAGTAACTAAGACTCCTGTCAGCCATTTGATGTAATTGTCAGAACTGGATTTTTCAAAAATGTCAGACTATAAACCAGATGTCACGACCCTGTAACAGAAGTTAATGTATTCTCCAATACTTTATATCTGTGCGTTAACACATGATTAGCCAAGAGGAAAACAAAAGCGTGAATCCAAGAAGTAACTGACAAAAGACCAAAGGGAAAAACAAAAATCCTTAATTTTAATTTTATTATGGTATAACCAGCTGTAAGGAATTATGGTCTGAAGCACGGTGTGCAATTGTCCTATCCTAAACGTTTACGAAAGCCTGTAATTCAGAACGATCCTGAAAAGTGATATCACTATTGGCAAGCTATGATTTCATTGATTTACTTTTTGTCTTTTAAAGAAGTCTGCATTTCTAGGCAATTAGCACAAACATAGCAACAGCCTACAGATCAAGCATTTCTGGAGGCTATTTGCCTTCCTTAGTGCCTGCTGCTTTGACTCAGATCAAAAAAACTGCAGTAACTTCTGAACTATCATACTTGATAGTCTAGTAGTAAGCAAATTCAAATCAAATGGCATCAATACACATTACTTCTTAAATGGAGGGCAAAACACATACTACCAAATGTGAGGATAGCTCGAAAGAGAGAACTATTATGATCTTCTCCAAAAGCACTGAACACAACATGAAGCAACTGTGCTAACACAAAAGGAAAAACAAACAAACAAAAAAAACAGTCAGACTTAATTAAGCTACTTTCACACTAGGATATTAGTTACTACCAGGCAGCTGATTTTTTTTTTTTTTTTTTTGAGTGAAGAGACTCATCAGGTGCCTAATATGAGGACATACTTGGCACAGCTCCAACAGTGTTTCTATTTATATCATGGTTAACACGCTGGCTACCATACGAGGCCAATCAGGCTGCTGGTATTCCAGATTACTCACTAATGGCTTCAGTGACTTAAACACCAACCACACAATGCCACTAACTGGGCAAGAGAGAGGACGAGGCTGCATGGGGAATGGAGGTGAGATGCCATCCACCCCCTGAGCAGCACTGTGCTGCGCTGCCCATTAACATGGCGTTCACCGAGCCGCCAGACTAGCAAAAGAAAATGAGACAGGCAGCTTGAGGAGCAAAAGGAAAACGTCAGAGCCAAGTCATGGTACCTCACTGTCAAAACCTCTTCTGTCCACCTGCTGAGTGCCCAGTTGGATGGACGCTGATCCCTGCAGAACTGGACACCCCGCAGTGCCACCCGGCACAGCCAGGCACCAGCTGCCCACAGCAAGATGAGGTGGTGAGGTGGGCATCCTGCAGTGCCGCGTCTCCTGGACCACCATCGGCTGCAGGCACTCACTCGGACAACCCAGTGCAGAAGTTGAACAAGGCTGATTAACAATAAGAGTAATTATCTTTTTTTTTTTTTAATTTATTTTTAGTTCAAAGTGAATCACAACTTCCTGCCCCTCCTTCTTCCCTCCTGTGAAGACATAAGTACCTCCAGATCAATGTCTTTTTTTTTTTTTTTAAAGCATCAAGTGTAACACATCAACTGCTGCTGCTAATACAGTTTTTACAGTGATGATTTTGGCTAAGAGATTGTTTATGCAACTCCTTAACGAACAAAAAGGAAATCTCCAACATACAAAAGCAGATAAACTTTTGGAATGTAAACATTAATATACGTAATTACTGCATTATCAGAAGTATTATGCATTTATCAAAGCAGTTCAACATAACACTTTCCAACAAGTATTTCATATGGCCCAATCATAATTTTTAAGGGAGGCTGTGTACCCTACAAGGGTAACTGTCTACCCCTAGAAGGTAATCACTCCTACCTTACAGAGGCATTTGGCAATATTGATGCCAGAAAAAGCGGGCTTAGTTTAATTTTACCCATGCTGTGTAGATTTTTGATACTTGGCTTAATTAACTCAATATATTCTACAAAGGTATGTAAACAGTCCTGATAGCGAGATTTAAATGAAATCAACAGATCTGGACTGGTCAATGTCACTGTCTTCATTAATTCAAATACCTTATTTATCCCTGAGCACCTTAATATTGTTTCCCCAAATCTCACTGAAGAACATGTAACTGTTTCACAGGAATGTAAAACTGCATTTGGATAATCTGTGTCTTACAAGTCCCACTATCCTTTGCTGGTTAAAAAAAAAAAAAAATTGTTGTCCCCTCCCCCCCCCCCCCCTTTTTTTTTTTTTAAAACATGTACTGCAATATCTTTAAAAAAAAAAATCACCCTATCAAACAACACCTACAGACACACTACAGACTACAAAAATATTGCATAGGAGTGTCAGTGGGCATAGTCTCACAACATGAGAGAAAATGCTAAGTTTTCTTTAAAACATTACGGCAATGTTCTAATTTTTTTCCTTTTAAAAATCTTGTAGTTTCACTTTATTTCAAAATTGTACAAAATGGCCATGGCTGTTTATAAAAAAAAGTCTCTGTCTTGAGAATATGTGAAGTCTCAGGTGCATTATCAAAAGACCTGGAACGATTCACAGTGCAGCGGAAAGCTTCTTTTGAGGCAGACGTTACAACTCATCCTTCTTCTTTCCTACTCTCTCGTGGTCTCTTTCTCTAAGGGTTCGCATGAAAGTGGTGAATCCAGACTCCTGTTTTAGAAAAAAAAAAAAAAAACAGGAAAACATGGGTCTTTAAAAAAATCCATAATCAAAACTATGCATCAAGACCACTTTTAGCTTATGCATGGAAATTGGCAGAAAATCAACTATGGACCAGTTATTGCTTCTGCTCTGCCTCATCACACAGTACTCTCGTCCAGTGCTGCTCTGCTGAAACGCGAGGGGAAAAATAACCAACACAGATTCCCCCTTCCACCATCTTTCATGAGAAACTGTGCAGAGATGGGGGCACAAGGAGAAAGGCCCTAAAACTCAGATGACAAGGTAAAATCTGTCCCCAGAAATGCCACCTATGCCTTCTTGTTGAAAACGCTCACACACTCTCACACTTTATTTGTATGCTACAAATATTTGTATGCACATGTATTTGTGTGGCATTTTGCAAGCTGTTATTGGATCGTTTGCTGGCCGTATACACATTTGCTGCTGTTCCTCATCCCATAATAGTTTTGCTAATGATCCACACATCCAGATGAAGGGAATTACATTTTTTCAAGTTACTATCAAAATTATGGCCAAACACTGAAATCTGGATGCCTAGACCATTGTATTTTAACAACTCAGAACTTCTGATTTTCTGAAGCTGTTGAATGCCGTCTTTTGCAAGGTAAAAGGTGGTTCAAAAGGTGTTGTAACTGAAACAGACGTGTGAACAGACCTGGAAACTCCACGGAAAGCACTGCGCAACGCACTGCCTCCGATGTTACCACCACAGTAGGTAACCAAGCCTAACTGGATCCTGCAGAAGCAGAAGACCACAGGACTGAGGAGAGGTGGAAAGGGAACACAGCTGTCAGCACCAGAGAGATTGCAATGTTCTTGTTGGGTAATTTAATTTTACCCAATAAAGGGTTGGCTGCAGGCATAAGATTAGTCAGTCCACTTTCCAGCATGGGCATAATCATCTCCCAACTGCTGTGGCCTCAGACCACTCCTGTCTTGCTAATTTTTTTTTTTTTTTTTTTTTTTTTTAAATCAGCCACCACAGATCCCTCCTTTCACATATCATTTCCGTACACAGGGGTAAGAAATACGAGGAAGATTGTGGCTGAAATTTTACTTAATTGTTGGCTACTGCACCCATCTTTACTTTTAAGAAAAGATCCACAATCTGAACTAAATGCAGTATCCATAACAACGCCTGGATCAGCTCCGTAAAGTGGTCATTACTGTGGTCCTAATGCTGGAAAAAACAAGGAGGTGAAGCTCCATGAAGAATTCCCTAAGATCCTGACTGACAAAAACCTCAGAATTTGGCTTTTTTTTTTTTTTTCCCTTCATGCTTCTCTATAATTTGGTGAGCTGTAACAGCAGCAACGACTTTGATGTGGGCTCTTGTAGCAAAACCACTGGGTAGCTTGAAGACCCCAAGTGTTTTTTTTTCTTGTAGACCCTAGCTTCTCTTAGCAATCAGTCACTGCTGAGCAGTAACCTCCCCCCAGAAGCTCATGGCAGAGATGACACACAAGTAATAAGATGGCTCCCTTATTCTGAGGCGATTTACAACCCCAGAAGGCATTATGCCATTTCTGCCCATTGTACTCATAGCATACAATTAGCTGGCCACAGCAGGACAAAAGAATGAAACTTCAGCCCATGGGCTAGATGGCACAATTGGTCTTTCCATCCTGAGTGCCAGGAGTGACTCTGATTCAGTGAGAATGAGACATTTAGCTTCCCTTGGTCTCCAAAGGACAGCTTTGTTCCTGCTATAAAAACGAATGGTCCATCACCGTTTGGCAGCCTAGTGGAACTGAAGTATGTTTACAGTGTATGGATGATCCAGATCCAGAACTGACAGGAGCAAGATCTGTATTTTCTGGCATTTTTGCACCTAGCAGCAGCCCATGTAATAAATCCCTTGCTTTCACTCGGTCCAAATTCACTTGTAGACTTCAGCTTAAAGAATAAAATATGTAACAAAGCATTACCAAATCTACTCCTTTTCCTCTTCTCACATTCCTAAAATAGACCAAGTAGATTCGCAATACAGAGATGTACAGGGGCGTGGTACGCAATGATTCATCCATGTAAGTTAGTAACAGAAGCAGTTAAATATCCTTTCAGTAAGAAAAAAAATGCCCTGCAGCATTCATTTGCGAGGCAGTACTGGCACAGGAGACCTTCCTCCCTTTATCAGGTGATGACTCTTGCTTTTACTCACCCCTCTTTCTCCCGTATATTTTTCCACAAATTTCCCGTAGTTGTAATAGTTGAAGGTGGGGTAGCCATCAACTCCCTCCTGCTTGCACAGGTCATGATTCTGTTCTTTGGCACAGTCCACTGCAGCGTAGGCGATCTGAAATGCAAAGAGATCGGTGTGAGGCAGCAGAAGACAAAGGAAGACTCCACTTCACAGTCACGGTGCTGCTGCAGCTTAGACCGAACGCTGGGAGAGACCTACGTCTTCTGCCAAAAATGCAACTGCTTTTGTGGTGGGTCAGCTGTGCAGGAAGATCAGAGAGTCATCATCAGGTCAAGCCACACGAAGAGGAAAGCAGAAGTTGCTTCCTCCCAGTACAACACTGCAGTGCCTGCACAGCATCTGCCCACCCAGCTGCAAGGTGGGTTCAGCTCCCAGCACAGAGCATCATCTTCCTGGCCTCCTCGCGAAGCTCTGCGCTAGTCTCCAAGCAGGAAATCCAGAGGGTGCATTAGTTAAACCGAAATCAAGTCCAGGCATGGTGGTCACAGTGCTGTCACACTGCAGGACTCTAAGTGTTAAGCGATGAACAGCGACAGGGTGACACCAATAACCCTAAGGACCCACCGAACCCAACTTCCTTCCTGTGACATGACCAGTGCCTGGAAACATTACCTCTTCTCTTCATGAACAATCATGGAAACTCACTCTCACAAGCTATTAAGATTAGTTATTTTTACCCCAAATAGCTTTCATGAACCCCGTTCAGTTCTTCCAAGGACAATGGGGATGGGGGAGAGGCCAAAGCGTTGTCTACTGAGCAGTGCCTGTGGAGCTGTAGGTTGCTTACTTCTGCAGTCCCTGCCTGGCTTCATCTGTTCTCTTTCCTGTCTTTTTTTGCCCTTCTTTTAAGAAGGGGGGCATGTTATGCTATGCACCGCCATTAGTGAAGTGGGCTTTAATTCCGTTTGAAACCTCTAGATGCTACTGTCACACAAACCAACCGTCAGGAGGAAGCAGCCTGCTCGCAGCAGAGCAACACCCTCCTCCCCTGCCTGCCTCAGGAGAGCGCAGGGAAGCGCAACCCCGCAGCCCTGGAGCATCAGCTCGGGCTAACCCTAGTTTAGAGCATTTGACATTTGGAACCTGAACCTGTGAAGTGCTGAGAACGGGCCGTACTTCACATTTTTGATGTGAAAACAAAATGCAATTCACAGCCTTTTATTTCAAGCAGCAGAGCCCTCTGCTGCGATTTCACACTGGCTGCTCGGTGAGCGGCAGTTCTGGCTCCAAACAAACGCACGCTGCTGCTCTGCAGGCTTGCCTTCACAGCCCCGTTACGGGCTTCGCTGAAGAGCAAGCAGCTTTAAGTACAAGCTATGGAAAATAAAAAATAAAAAAAAAATTAGAAGAATAATTTTTGCAACTGGGTTACAATGTATCAAGTACTAATTTCATAGCAGCCACATCTCATCTTCACCTTTCCATTACATGTGCCACTTTCAAACATCTGATCAAAATACCTTTTGCTTGCACAACTCTAGGGTTGCAGTTGAACTGTTCTTTCACAATTAAAAGATCACTTAATGCCCTCCAGTTTCATGGTGACACTGTCAAAACGAGAAGACCCGATCTCATTACCCTAGCAGCAGCTGACAAGATTGGCAAAGCCAGCTTCAGGTAATTTGCTAATTTTGCTTTGGCTTTGAAAGCCTGATAAGACAATGTTCAGTAGGATCTCACTTGGGTCTGTCTTCAGATGGGAGGCACTACATAAAGTGTGCAATATTCCTAAATAATTTGTTTTCCCTTTTTAAACTTGAATAAGGCTATTAACGGAAGCAGGACTCTTGAGAGTTTCTATGAACACACTTTTTTTTTTTTCCTTGTAAACAGAAAGACTCCTACTCATTCAGGGCCAGTTATAACAAAGGGTCAGGAATAATACACTGCAGAAGAGTTTCATCTAAGTATTTATGTCTTCCTGACCTCAGCAGTCAGCCAAAATTTAGAGCCCTGTTGGCTACTTCTGTGTAAAGGAAAACTCACAATGGAGACAAACATTTATTTTATGTCACAGTATTAATTTACAAAAAAAATATTAGAAGTCTTGATTCACTGAAAGCAGGAAGAATAAATAAAACTACTTTTTTTTTTTTTTTCCAACTGCTCTAAATATCACATAGGGAGAGACTAGAGCCAGAAGAAGTGGCAGGTATATGTGCACTCATCCAGATCTTCGTAGTCAGTCTGAGACATGGAACTGTCAACGACTGATGATGCATCTGTTCTTCGTTAAAACCTTGGAGATTAGGAAAAGTAGGTTTTAGTACACTGTACCTCCCTGGAATCATCTAGACCAGCTTTGGTTGGAGGAAAGAGCCCAACTTCCTTTACAAAAGGCTTTTGGTGAGGATACAGCACGGTGGAGGAATACAGCCCTATAAACCACTTTTAACCTTGTTCAGCACACATTTATTTATTGCCTCAAACCAGATGACTGATGGACTACAAGGAGGTGGCTTCTGAAAGAAATGCTTTGTGGTCTGATTGAGATACAGCTCTCCTGTACAGCACGTGGAAATCTAAGCTGCTCCATCTGCGTGCACTGAAGTAAGGCACGCAGATCCCAGTCTAAGTCTGGCTGCAACAGTCATGTTACCCTAATTCTGTGCCTTAACTCCAGACCTAACAGACCTAACAGCAAGGGATGTGTACACCTAGAGCAACATTTGGAGAATACGACCATAGTCCGCCATTCTCTGGAGCACTGCTGATGCAAGCAGCCACAAAACCCCATGGACTTGCTGCTGCTCCTGCAAACGTCATTTTGAGCCCAGCTCTTCAGATCACGCATTCCCGTTCAGTTATTTTTACAGCCAGTGAGAGAAGAGAAATGGAAATTTTCAGAAGACTTGTATCTCATACAGACCCGCACAAAATTTCATAGAGATGCATCTAATTCCCAAGACTGCATCCTGGGGCTGGATTTCAAATGCCTGCTGCCAACAGAAGCTGAGTAAGAGTACTTAGGAAAGCTTGAGTGATTACTTTAGAGTGGAAATGTTAAGGCAGCCTAAATATAGAGGTTGCTACCAACTCTATGCACTCATTACCATAGCATCACACTCCTAATTGTCTTGCCTGTCTCACAGAGGAAGATCAAATATAGTGCACTGCAAAAAGAGAGAAGTAATGCTGAAAACCACTAGTAGCAAACCACACTTCTGGACTGAGGACCAATTCCATTCTATCAATTTCAGACAAGTGAACTCCACAACATTCCAGAACATCAGCAAACAGAACTGATGCCCCTTGCTTCATTCTGATTGTGTTTTCATGGACTGTGACTATTAAACTCCATTTCTGACAGAGTAGTCTACTACAGCAGTTCTCAGTTAGGGTGAATCACCACTGTACTGAAGTACTGCACATAGAAAGCAGCAGCCCACAAAAAGGAAGTCTTTGCTTGAGTTCTGGCCTAAGCGAGCAGCCATACGTTGCAGGGATGGTTTCTTCTCCTCAGTCTTATCAACAACGAGTTTTTCTGTATCATTAAAGAAAGAAACCGAGTCAGGAAAAACAACCACCCGAAAAACTTCTACCAAAAACTGGTTCAAGACTTCAACAGCATTCTCAGAAATGATGTTCAAGTACAATTAACTACCAGCAGCCTCCTTTTCACTGGAAAACACTGGGTAGAAAACCCAATATGCTTCACCTTGCAAAAAGAACTGTATTTAACCAGAAATTTCAAACAGATTAAACATAAGACGTCCCTGATACGTATCCAGGAACCAAGACACTTGCCATCATCTCTCATGAATTACGAGAAAAAAAAAAAATGTGAAAAGGCTGTTGAGTTTCTTGCTCACAGGAAGAGCTGGTGTAAGACTTAGGTATATATATGCTCATCATGGAAGAAAAAAATCCAGCATAACAGCTTTCAGAAGACAGGATTGATTTTAAGGAGGTTTGATTGTTAGGGCTAAAATTTAATTTCTTGAGCTTTCCTAACTTTCCTATAGCTGGAGGGAGAAATTCACTAAAAACCATTTTGAAATATAGAAGAAAAGGCCACTGTTTTATCTGCAACATGCACAGAACTCCATGGGGTTATGGATTCTCCATAACCCAAAGCTGCACTGCCTTAAATATTGACAACACGTCATTACACAGAAGTTTTCTCTCCAGAGGCAATGCTGTTCAGGTTTATCACCATCCTGTTCAGTAACTGTAGCAGGAACAAAACCGTTATTGAATGAAAAGGAAGTCAATCAGAAGACTGTGGACCTCAGAGGAAATTCCCTGGAATACATCTAGTTTTCTTGATGTTGTTGGTAGTTCCTCACAACTAGCATGGAGCTTAAAATAATTAATACCACCAGGTTAATATGCATAACAGTAGCAACATCGGGTCAGTATGCATTTGCCCTTTATTCCAGAGTCAGTATAGTTTAGCACTGTAGCAACATCTGGGACTGGAAAATACCTTCATCTTAAAAGAAAAAGTCCCACATCAACACTTTATGGCTTTATCAAAGAAGTGGAAGCTTAATTGTAGAGTTGCAAACTGAACTCTGCACTGCATTTGAATGTGACTAATGTACAACTAGCTCTAAAGAGCTCTTAAAAAAGCAAATGAGCATGGCCTACTATTCAGATGAAGTGGTCTGATCAGGAATGCTGACCTGTTGCAAAAATCAGAACTTTTCATTTAGGTGCTTAAGTAGAAGAGGAGTTATGCTGAAAACGTGACCACTGATCTCTTCATGCTTCAAATGTAACAGAAGGATGATGCCTTTTTTTTCCCCTCCATGCAAGTATCAGAAGAGAAAGAAGTATTTGCAGCACCATCTAATCAGGCAGCAGCCAGCAGAGTTGCCTTCCAATAAAATTATGAAAGCAACTTTTTGTTCTAGAGGGATCTTGCAGCTAAGAAACAAGATTACATCCAGTGGTTCAAACAGATTTGTAGAAAATTGAAAGTGGGATCCCTTGACCTCCCAGGTAGCTCCTCCTTTCTGTTCTTAAACCCCTTTCATTTTAACAGTTGGTCTCCCAGCCATCACACAATGGTATAGTAAAAATATCTTCTCTCTCCTGTTAAAATATGTACTGCCATACACTACTTTATTGATTCAATGAAATAAATCTCTGCTGGAGCTAATATTGACTTTTGTTACGAAAATGGAAGTGAATAAACTAGCTGAATATTGATTTAGTTAGTTATATTGAAAGGAATTATATATGATAAGCTTAAAAAATTAAAATAAATGTAAAATTGCAGCATGGAAAAGAATGCTACTAAGCAATGGCTTTAAAGTATAGTCAATTCCAGATGACACTTACCTGATTACGAAAAAAAGTCTGTTGTTGCCAAATGTCTTAAAAGCACCTATGAGTAAGACAGATGCACGTTCTTCTCTACGATTACTCTGTGGATTTCTATTTATATTACCTGTTCTGGATCCTAACAGCAGTTATGAACTAGCCTGCTAAAGCTTGTTGAGATTCAGCTGCTGTTTTCAATGCAAATGGCCTTGCAAATGGATGATTCATTATTAGAGGTCCTGATGTACCACAGCAGCATTACCATGGCTGCAATTCATCAGCTATTCTCAAAGCGGGCCTATTTGCAAACGGAAGATCCATTAGTAGTCACCAAGATGTACAATGCTAACATCATCATATTTAATGAGCCTAATTAAAAAGAAATTCAACACATCCTTTTTAAGTAAAGAGAGATCAAATTCTTGGCTAAACTCAAATATTAACTCATTTGGATAACTCTATATATTGATTTAGTAGGTACCATGATGTTGAACCACGGTTCAAACCTAAAAACATGGCAAAGCCCCATACATACTGGGGACTTACCAGTTTCCCTGTAACTTGCAGCACCCTGCTAGCACACCAATTCAGGAGCTGCAGTCTTTCAGCAATCTCTGCTACTGCTGTTTCTATACAAACTCACTATATTCCAGCTGCAGTGCTCTGATCTAGGTCAATGCATTTGTACATGAGCTGCCTTCTGTGAAACTGGAGAAGATTGGTCAAACAGCAGCCCCTCTGGGGGAGTTCCAGAGATTTGTTACTGAGAGAGTTTGAGGAGTCAATAGCTTTCCTTCAGCTAATCCAAGCTGGAGCATCACAAATCAATTCCTTCAAGCTGAACTTTAGGATCAGCCAAAAGGCAGAATGCAGATTTTTTGAAGATTTAGCTGGTGCCCTTTCAAGAGTCTCTGGAGAAGTTAGTGCACGTGCCTTCCTGCTCTTCGGTCTGCTCAGCAAAGTGACAATACTCACATTTGCATCTTCTGATGTACACGGTCATTGCCAAAACTCTGACTGCGAAGCACAGGCCAAAGGCTTTCCCCTAGCAGCTGTATGCAAAGGCCACAGCTCCCCAAGGCAAGAACATTCCAGATGGCTGGTGTTTTGTTGATTTTTTTTCTTCCTTTCTTTTTAAATAGCTGAAAGCAATCTGCTAACCGCTTCCCTGGCTGAGCCTCTCCACTCATCTGTCTCATGGCACTGAATGCCCCCGGATACACAAAGCCACACAGACAGACTGAGTTATGCCAGAGCCCTCCTTGGTTACACCCAGAACTGTTCTGCCACAACAGCTGCCCCAGGCCAGCACACAGGCTCCATGTTTCTGCTGAAACCATCAGCAGTGATGTGGCCAACAAGAATTGACATTTGGGGCCAATGTTCTGAGCACTGCATTTTTAAACTCTGACTCCAGCAGCGCAGATGATCAAAAAAGTACAGAGCATCGCACGCATCCCTACAGGGGGGATCCTGCGCCAAAATCGCCCTGTTCCTGTGAATATTGAGAGCCAGAGACATGTTTTAAACAGCTTCAAGTTTTGCTTGTCTTCAAAATTCCCATGTAAAGACTCAAAGTTTCCCAAAGGACACCTGTTAAGATACCATTTATAACCATTCACAGCTGGAGTGATTTAGATTTTTCTTTGGCTTCAGCAGAATTGAATGTTTAATTAAAGGACCACCCCTACTGACAAGAAGATAGGGTTTAAATGCTACCATCCTCAGCTAAAGTAAAAAAAAAAAAAATCTTTCTCCAGGGGAAGGGAAAAAAAGCCACTATTACAGACTGGAAATGAAATTTAGTAATTTCTCCATGAAAGAAAGAACACTTCTTCCCTCCTCTTTAAGCATTTATTTCAGAGAAGCTTCAAGCCCTACAGAACTACAAATTAAAGAAATTTTAAAGCTCAGCCGGTTTGAAATATGGGAATATGCCTAGTGCTGCTTATGGGAAGAGGCATGTGCCCTTCTGAAGTTTTAAATAGGTTTATTTTCTTTTCCACAAGGGCAAAAACTGGCAGCAAGAAACACCTTGACAGGTTATGGCTGTACGCAATTAAATAGTGTTCCCTAGATAATCAATCCCTGGCACTTTCATAAGTCACTAGGGTGGAATAACATCGTTTTCCCTAACTGCACACACCTCTTCGAAACTGTACCAGCCTTAATATTCCCTGCTGGCTCTCCTGTTCCAACTCATTACATTTTATACTTCCCCACTTCAGCCTTAAACTGAAATCAAGAACTGCAACCGTCAATCACTGCTCTGCTCCGAGTCCTTTCTTAACCTGTGGTCTGAACTGAAAGTTTCACAAGTGGTGGCATTTACCACCATCATGATGTCCAATAAACCACACGATGGTTCAGATCGGTTGTCAATACATCCTTCTGCTCTAAGAAGCAACTTTCACATTGTTTGGTACATCTGCTTCGTCTCCTCCAAGTGAAATATTAATGCACGTAGGAAAGAGCAGTTTTATTTAGAACTGCCAAGAAAGTAGGAAAACAAGGGTACATTCTTAGAGATCTCAGGAACAAACAGGTAACCAAAATGCATCTGAATACACCAATTTACAGCAGAAAGAGAACTGAAAGCTGAACAACTTTGAAACCTTCCACGTACAACGTGTGCCTGAGGGCGTGGGGGACTTCTCACGGGATGCATTCAGTGATACAGGAATGATTTGTTTCTTGGCAATCTGATGCCCCTCGTGTGAATTGCAGAAAAGATAAGAGGAAAAGAAAAAAACACCATAGAAATTATTTCCTTATGGTAGCAAGCAGGTTAATAGGGGTATAAATTTCAGAATTACCTCTTCATTTCCCTATTAAATTGAAATCTTTTTCATGCCACAGCGAAACACAAAGTAATCATGGTGTTAGAACAAATACTGACATCAGAATGAAACACAGTTTAGTCAAAGATAGTAAGTGTCTAAGCAGGTTTTTAAATAGTTAGCTGATTAAATCCAGTGGCTTTTTTTTTTTTTCAATCCCAGACATGTATACACTCAGTTAAAAGGGCTCAGCTGACACACATAAATTCATAAACTTACTGGCATGCTTCAACCATCAGATGAACTTTCAAGGCAGAAGCATGAGGGTGCTAGAAGGGCACAATATCCTGGACTCAAGCCAGCCAACCAACAGAAATGTATTACTAATCTTTGCTTGCATAAGTATGATTGAGGTTCTCAGGGCTGTCACAAAACTTACGGCTTTCTCTGCGTGCACCCTGTTTATGCCTGACAAAAGTGGAAGGGGAATGGAGAAGACATAAGTTATCTTTTATTAATCTTTCACTAAGAAATAACATGCTTTGATTCACAGAAAAGAACTCTTGCACGAAGAATTAATCAGAAAAGACAACAAACACAGAGAACAAGTATAACTCAGTTTGACCAGAAGGATATAACCCATAAGATGCGGAGACATTTCTATTAGTTTAACATCAATTTTATCTGCAAGCCTGTCACCTGATCAATAAGCAAAGCACAAATGGCGGGGAAAGTTCTTAAATATCTCAGGAATGATTAACAGCAAGTTACCTTTCGATCTTCTTTAAAGACTTCAGCGGCAGTTGTAAAGTGTGGAATGGCATTTTTACAGTGTGGGCACCCTGTTTGACACAGGAAGAAAAAGACAGCATAAACGTTAGTTGTAAATAAGATACTGTGACAAACTCAAGACACAGAGGTGAACCAGGGGAAAGTTTGCGTTAAAATTAATTCTAGACGAGAGTTCTCCAGTTGTTGGATGAACAGAGCAGGACTAGGCATCTGTAGACCATGTGTCTCAGCTATGTAGACTCAAGCACGCGTTTAAAATTCTTCCAACTGCAAGCAACACAAGCAGATATTTACATTTAAGCGACATCCTATATAGGGACCAGGGGCTGGTTCCTACAACCAGTCACTTAAGAGCATCGAAAGATCACTAACCACAAACGGACAAACCACTTCATGCTGCTGTACTTCCTCACAGGTATTACCACATCGGCTGTTACTGCCGTGGCCACAGATAAAGCTACATTTGGAGATGGGAATAAAGACAGCACAGTGGTGAACAGGAGGAGGCTGGAGTTTGGAAAGGACGTTGGTGGAATAAAAATTCTATATTAATCACCAAGAGGAGCATTTAGACACATTTGGGAATTGCCTTTGTTAGAGCCAAGGCAATGGGATCACAAGGGAGGGGGAGAAGAGCAAGTCCAGCAGGCAACACATCTTCACATATGGAGAGCAGAGTCCTGGCTTCGGATGACTACTGCTGGCCGTCCTCAACTCTCCTTCCACCCTACCACAAAATGGACAACCCCAGAAGACTTTTAGACATCATGAAAGAGCCCCAAAGCTTCGTGTGGGAGCCTGACTGACGCTTGGTGGTACCGCAGCCATGTTGAACAAAGGGCCAGTTTGTCCCCTGCTTAAACGTATGCTAAATATACTCAAACATTTCAAAAGAACACGTACCAAGAGGCACAGGAACTGCCTTCTTGATTCAAGATTCAGATTGGAGTGCTCTTAATTCAGAAGCAATGTTTATTGTCTGATTAATCTAAGCTACTCACAAAATATCAATACTAAGGCTTTGAAAAAAGTACCCACATCTGTGACTTTATGTTTTTCAAGTGTAGCATAAAGAAGTTGTTCCCAAGCAAACATTCAGGTCACTTTTTCTGCTCAGATGCAGCAAAAAAGGAATGGATGCACTTCTCTCAAACCCATATAACTAAAAAAGCACAAGAGTTCATCGTGGTATTATTTCTGGATAAGAACAGAGCAAAGCACAGATGAATTGCTCACAAGCTTCAATTATAGCTTATGGTGCTGTTGTTCATCACTGTAAAACACTGGTAAATAAGCGGCTGCGTTGCTTTTTAGTTTAGCCAGTGCTGAACAAAAGCCCTCTGAGGCTCAAAGCCACTGTCTCAAACTGCACTCACTCTTTTGGGTGACAAGAAAAACAGCATCTGTGCATAAACTCTGCACATCCCTTCTCACAAAGGAAAAGCTGCACACTCCTTTCATCTTGACCAAAAGGCAATTTCATTCCTTAGATGCACTGCTTTAAATTTTTCTTCTTCTTCAGAATGGGATGTGTGTAAATGCCACCAAGATTTTACACAGTAACTAATAGCACCAAAAAGTCAAAGGAAAATTTCCTGGGAAACTGAGGCACTTCTTAAAATCTACCTCACTGGCCTCAAACCCTTTATGCAGCACGATGGCAGTCTGTCTGAAGGCAGCTGTGTTTCAGAGGGACGCAGTGCACATCCTCCACAGCTTGCAAACTCTTAACTTTCTTGAGCAGCTTGACATTAGTCAGGGAGAAAACAGTCAAGAATGAAAAGGAAGAGGAGGATATTAGTACCCCAGGCTGCCAGACACTGCTCCCGTGTCCATAAGCCCGCATCAGTGATCCATTTTCTCTCCCACCATTTGCCTGTCCTGTCTGCCTGAGACTGACAAGCCTTCAGGTCGAGCCTGTCTCTTGACACATCTTGGCTAATGTCCTGTACTGTAGGGTGAAAGCCTCGGTTGGCCCGTTAACATTGCTGTACAGAAATAAAACAGAACTGGTGGCACTATCTAAAAATAATTTCAGAGACAAAAAACATTAAAATCAGACAGCGCTAGAACAGGGACACTCGCTGCAACCTACACGTTCACATGCTGTAGCTTACTGGAAAGCAAGGTACCCAACTGTTGCACTATAACAAAGACTCATAAGAACTTGAAACTTTTCAGGTCTCTCTTTCTGCTCATCATCTTCAGCTTGGAATTTAAATATCACCAAACAGCAACTTTCAAACCCTGAGTAAAAGATATTTCTTTTATTGTGATACATCAGTAGATGTTGTTCCCACCTCGTGGGTGCTGGACCTGTTGAGGATGGGGCTTAAGGTAAGGATTCACTCTAAGCTCCCTCTAAGGCTGCAGCAGTAAGAGCTCTCTGTGAGCCACGCTCTTCAAGAAGATCAGAACGTGAAACAACAAATAACAAGCATAGTCTATCAGACACAGAAATCGGCTATTAAAAATGCCAGCTGCCCTTTTACAGGGGCGAACGTACAGCTGGTAAGAAAACAGCCCGTGTGGGAGTTCAGCTGGTGACTGCCCAGAGAAGTGTCAGATGTCCCTTCCACCCTGGTGAGTACTACTTCATGGAGTTCAATAGGTGGTACTAAGAAGGGCTATGAACACGGTTCTCTGAAAAGATGCATACTTAAAAGGCCAAAAGGGAGCATCCAATTATCCAGACTGTTACATTTTTTTGTAAAAGGTAGGCAAAACAAAACATGCCTTGAGGTCAACAGCACCATACAGAGGAGATGAGTGCCATGTAATTTTAAAAAAAAATAAAGATATCAATGCTTACAGTTTTTATTTCCTCTTTTTGTAAACGTCTCATCTTCCCACTCCAATACCAAAGGAAAAAAAAAAGTTACCTTCATTTACTGATCTGAAGCTCCATCCCTCTTCTCCACTCCCTTCTCTTCTCTCTTGGCCCAACCTGCTTTCTTTACTGCACTGTGCTTGCAAACGAAAACAAAACCATATGGCTTTTGGCGGAGCTAACTCCAAGTCCAGTAGGCATTTTGTTAGCCTTGGACATCCATCCATGGAACAGATGTGAATATTGTGCTGAATTCCCAAGGAGCTTCAAGGAGTCACCAAAAAAGGGGGAAGGAGCATATCATATGGAATAGCAGAACTTCATCTGTTACAACTTAGAAGGATTGCCAAATGTAGCAAACACTTGGAAGTCACCCAACCCAGTCATTCTATTTAAAGCACACATGCCAAAAAAAATAAAAGCAGAGGTTGATGTCTTCATTTTGACAGACGGAAAACTTGTTCTCCCCATTCCCTTTTCACACCCACTATCACACATTTATTTTAAGTGTTAACACTATCTTCCAGATTTGAAAGTGAAAAGAAAGGAAATGTACTGAGCACTGTACACGAGGATAGGAAAGTGTGTGGACTCCTTAGAAAGGATTTTCCAGATGGGCTGTAGCGGAAAGAGATTAAACTAGTGGCATCTGAAGGTGTTGGTAAGGTGTCGAGAATCAAAAGGTCCTACCCCCTTCTCAGTAGTATTTATAGGACAGCAAGTCACTACAGACTGGAGAAATAGGAAGATTTATTACATTTTAGTTGATTAATTTGGGTGCTGTGGTAGAAGCACAGGCTTCCTACAAAGCCAACAGTGGATTTTCAATTGATCAGCATTAGAAATAGCACATCTGGCAGCAGAGACCTCTAACATAGGTGCAGGGCTTTGCTTAACCCATTTCTGTATTTGTTTCTACATCGTTATCAAATTTGATCTCGATAGGGTTAACAGCAGACACAAACTGAGCAGTAATTTCCTGTGCGACTTGAGAAATCTGTAAGAAATCTTCTCCTGGAACATCCACCCCTTTGATGGGATCCCAGCATTGGTGCTTAAAACTTCTAACTGCTTCTGAAACCCTTGAGCTAACTTCATTTCCTAATGCAGAAACACACTTGCATCACCTGGCAGGCAAGCAAGAAAGCTCCAAGTCTAATGCACATGCAGTAGCATGCGTTAAGGCTGTTCTCTGTTCCTGTTCAGCAAATGACACAACCTTATTACAACCCCGTCCAGCTGCTCTCACCTCTCTGTACCCAAAATCTTGCACTCTAGAGGCCCTTCCCCACAGCCACAGCGCTATCTGCTCTGCCTGACTACAGGAGCCTGCCAGGAGACGAGGCTGCCTGTTAAACCACGCATCCATGGATCCACACGAGAACACCTGCAACAGAAGCGGACTCCTCCATTCTCTTTGCCTTTGTACTACAAAGTTAAAATCTTACGCGAACCCAGTATTTTCTACAGATTATTTTTTCTTCAGTATTCATGCCGTCAAGTTGGTCTGGGAAGACACTGCAGTACAGTCACGTGGGCACCGTCACATCACTGACCTTAAAAACCAAGTAGTCCTCGATAGATCTGGTACATGAAAAATACAGCTTCTGTAGGTAAAAATTCAAGAGGAATGGCAAACGAGGGAAATCAAGCAGGCAAGCAGCTTTTATGCAGACCCATGGTCACTGAGGGGCTGGCACAGGAGCCAGATTAAATCTCTAATTAGCGAGACGTTTAAATGAAAGCTAGTGCTTTTCTGGGGAGATGAAGGGGGAAACATACAACCCAGCTTATTTTGTGCCGGCTGAATTTGCTGATAGCAGGAACATGGTACAGTGTAGTTCGTGTGTGTTTGAGGAAAGAACGAGTGAGCTGGATGTGGTTTGTGGACACAAAGGTGTTGGAGAAACCAGCACAAGCAGCATGAATCCTTGTGGAAACACAGGCTAGAGGACTGAAGTGAATGACCACAGGGTTGAGCTGGATGCTGTTTCCAACACAATGTCACAAGAGGTTGTCAACCAATGTAGAACCAAGACATTGCACAGGAAACAGAAAAATGTACTAAGTGCTCGTGTCACCTTGCAAACTTTTTTTTTCTTAAACAAAAAGCAGAGTGCGGAAAAACAATATAAAATCATTTGTCAGCTAAGGGAAGAAACACAGAAAACTGATATTAAAAAACAGTGCACACTGCCCCAGATATACGAGTAATCAGGCATATGTTGTAGTAATTCGGTAAAACCCCAGAAATAATATCCTGTATGCACAACTGTAAACATTTCCCATAATTGCAGGGTCCCGTGGGATGCAGGTAGAAGGCAAAGAGACTTTCAAAGCAATCAAAATAATCAAGTGAATAACCTACATGTCGTTATTAGATTCAAATAGAGAGTTTTTCATTGGCAGGGTTTCTCTTTCTAACCAAGTGAATTGTTTAGAGATGATGAGGTAAAAAAAAAAAAAAAAGAGATTCCTAAAGCTCCAATGTATTTGAGTATTAGGACCAGATAACAATTATAAAGATGCCTCCTGACTAGTGCGTGAAGCAGATGCACCCTGTTGGACAATAGTCCTTATTAAATTTAAAATAAAACTATGAGATTTTCAGAATTGCCTGAAGGAAGCAAGTTCTGCTTCCATAAGATGCAGGTTTCCACTTGCTTAAATATGAAAAAGGTCCTTTAAGTTACTTCATGCTTTGTCTAATTTGAAACTACAAAGGGCGTTAATACAATATAACCTCTCTACAGCTGAGCAGTACAAGGTTAATTCCATTTCCTTAGAAGAGTGGAAACTGTATAAGCATAGCACATAGAAGAAAGGTGAAGCTGTTTTTAATGAATATAAATCAAAAGCTAACAATTTGTACAAAACAGATAAAGGAAGCAAATGGACATCAAAGCAGTATCTACAGTCAGCAGAGGTAATAATGATGTTTTAAATATATAAGGGGCTTTAAACGTATTAGAAGCAAAAGAATCCAAAACAATAATAGCAATACCTTTGAAAGAAAATGGAGTTGTCAGAAGAAACTTTACTGAATGTGTAAATGAAAATATTAAGTAGGTGTGGAGAGGGCCTCGATGCCTAGCACCTCCTAACTGCTGCCTGCAGTTCTCAGTCCACAAATCAAGATCCAAGCTCAAAGAAGGCACATTTCATGGGAAAGGGAGTCAGGAAACTCAAGTGAGTCAATAGCTGAAATCCAAAGATTAAGAAGTGACAGAAATCTAGATGAATCAGCTCAGTTTTCACTCTAAAAAGCTATTCAAAAGCTGGTTGCCATAGGCTAAGTAACTTCCAGAGCTGGCTGGGAGCAGAAGCTGGTCAAATTCAGACAAGAAATATTTCCCATCACCAGCGATTTTTCATTTGAAAGGGAATAATTTTCTAAGAGAGTTGTTTTTGCATGCTGGTTCTCTACCTGGGCAGAACACAGCCTGTCCTTGACTTGCACTGCTGAGCTGAAGCTGCTACAAAGGCGGGATGGTTTTTGCTGTCCTGGTGCAAGTTTCCTGCTGTTTGGGAGCTGTAGCATGCCACACAGGGCAAGTGAGGATGTTGGTCCCTGCTGACCCTGACCACAGCACCCCAACCAAAGTGGCTCTACCAGCGCCGATCGGGCACCTTGCTTTCAGACAGGACTATACCGTACTTTTTGCCCACCATTAATACGTAACGATGTATAATCCTGCCAATGTTGTCCGTGTGCGTGCTTTTAGCATCTTGTACGTAATAAAACTTGACAAGTACAGTCACAAGTTAGGTGCATATATTTTACATGAGATTTTTCAAAAACTTTAAACATGCATACATTTTAATGTTGTAGACTTTCCTTATCAAATACGGCAACTTCAACTGTCAGTATTTTCAGAGCAAAGTCCTGACCGGCTCCTTAGAGGACATCTGAAAGCCCAGTGACATGTGAGAGACCGTGGCACTTGTGCTGTGCTCTGTCCTCAGCAAGAGGAAGGGCTCCTCTCCCCCTTCAGCATCTCTCAATGCGTGATCTCAAACACATCAATTAATTATGCTTCAAATTGCCCCTAGGAGAAAAAGACACGATTATCCCCCTCCTTCATTACACCCAAGGTTAAATGGAGTCAGGAAGAGGTTAAGTGACTCTTGGGGTCCACAATCCTGCCTGACAGGAGCAGGGCTGCGAGAGGCTGACTCCATTCATGCCCCTGCAAAAGCATCGGGGCCTTGGTGGGCTCAGCATGCAGCAGGATGGCACCCTCAGCGCACAAGGTGCAAAGCATGGAATGACTTTCTGATTCCCTGTCTGTTTGAAATTATCGCCGGCTAAAATAATGGCGGGATAGTGCCCTCCGTTATTGGTTTTCAAATGACTGCTATTCTAAGCAAGAAAAAGCAGCACATTGCACAGCTATCAAAGGAAACCCAGGAGCTTGTAGATTGCAGAACAAAGCAAAGCCTGTTTCCACTTCAAGAGTTCCGAGTGATTAGCCAGAATTAAAACAAGAATATTACTTGGTCAATCAAGGAAAGGAAGGCCATGGGCAGTAATTGCACAGATAAGAGCTGAAAATGGATATACTGCTTAAACTAACACAATTTGTGTAGCTACACAAGTTATTGAAATCACAGGCAGATTTGAGAAAGGCATTTGGAGATGTTACTGAAAGGTTAATTTGCTTTTGTTCCACCAGTAGAAAAGTGGAGGGCCTTCTAATTGAATATCTGGAACCAAAGCTCATTTTACAACATGACCTGACACATAGCATAATCATATTTCCAAGACAGAAGGTATTAATAATTGAGAGGGATTTGTCCTTTGATATGAAAAAGGTCATGAGGTTTTCATTTAAGCATCAGGTCGACCAGGGCTCGCCTCGCTACTTCTAACCATGACAGGCAGTCTACTACTGATTTCACAACATACTGGTGGGGTTTTTGTTTATTTGCCTGTTTGTTTTCCTAACCTATTTGAACAATTACTTTGTCAACTTTAAAGGGACTTTCTGTTCTGCTCTGGGCTTTGAAGGAAGCTTTTAGAGGATTTAAATATAGTTGACTCTCCTTTAGTGTACTGTTTTTATAAGATCTCTTAAAACATTATTTTCAAACCAATTTCCTATGATTTTCTGAGAGAAAGAGGGGATTTACAAGAAAGAGAAAACACGCACAGAGGTGAGAGTTGAGAACTCCCGAGTAGCATCCCTGGCTCTGTCGTCAGCACTCACCACAATGCTCTCAGACAAGTCTCAGTTTCCGTATCTTCATTTTTGGAAATGTGGATCTGGCACAATTATACCTACCTCCCACGGCTGCTGCAGAGATGCATTAGTCACTAGCACAGCCCCATGAAGTCAGGAAGCACTGTGCTAACACCAGAGATCATTGTATCTGCTCCTGGTGCAAAAGATGCAGTTCCCTCCTGCAGACGACAACAGGCATCCAGCTTATTACTGAAAGCTTACAGGAGCTAGAGGGCCAATTTACTTCAGTGCCTTTGAGCATCTTGGACAAAAATACCACTTCTCCATAGCAGCACTGCACTTGTCTGCCTCTCAGCCATTTGGCATAGGAATGATACACCCTTAGGTGCTCTGCAACTGCATGCTCACAGTAGAAACTCCTCCTGCTGGTGTCCAAAATCCTACGTGGTTAAACTTTTACCTGGTGTGAAAGTGGCTGAGAAATCACCTAATTGCTTGTTGAACTGCATTAACCCTTGAAGGATACTTGGTCAGTTTGTGTACGGCATGCACTGAATTAGCACCCAACTTTACCTATGCGCTTGCTCTTTGCTCTGCAGCACTTTGAGGTATACAGAGGAAAACAAGGACACACAAAACCAAACCTTTGGAAACAACAGCCTTAGAAATGAGCAACTGCAATGGCAGCAAAGTCATCAGAACAGGCCAAGCTGCAGAGGTAAGAACTGGGGAGAGGCTCTGCAAAACTCTTGGACTGTTTTACCCACTGCAAAAGGCAAGGATACGACTGACTGCGGTGAACCACTGATGATGACAGCAACTAGCATACAGCACCAAACAATCCCTTAAGAGGGAAAGCTGCACAGTGAGCCACATCCAGACAGAAAAGGCTGAAGATCAGTAGCTACATCCAGAACATAACTACTGTGTCAGTTCCAGGAGACCTGGATTTCTAGATAAGGTCTGTCACCGCCCCACGTGGCACCAACAAAGCAGACAACAGTGGTGGTAAGGCTGCAGATCTGGAACCAAACATCAGCCTTGGTTAATTACAAACACAACTAAAGTATAAAAGCATATGAAATAGTTCTGCCATCTAACGTGCCAGTGAATGCACTTGGTAATCTGAAAGCGAACTGCTCTGATCTGGCAGCGGTCTGGCAGAGCAGCAGGGGAGGCTGAGCTTCTTCACACCATGCCACCACGCTTGCACTGAGCGAGGCTCAAAACCAGCCCCCCTTGCAATCTCGTTGCATCACCAGGAAGCGTCCGTCTTATTGGAAGCACGTTTGACAACAATGCCCCAGGGTGGGGGGCACAGCTGCAGGTGAATGTCTCCTGGTGCACCCCAGGCAGGCAGTATTTGGCCTTGCACCACTACGGCCGTGCCCACCTGCAGGAGAGCTTCACAGGGCAAGGGGATGTGCTCCAAATCCTCTTCCCTTTCTCACCAGCCTGAACCATTCAGACACCGGTAATATTCTTCGCACCAATTCAAGCCGCTGTAACATTGTAGGATTGCTAGGATTGCTACAGATTTAAAACAAGAATCCTGTTTTACAAAACAAGGGGACCTGGATTACCCAGGTAAATGAAGGATTAACGCCCCAGCTCCACGACAGCTTGCTCCGAACACTGGCCACAGCTACGTGCAGCCCAGTGAAACGCCCCAACTGTTTTAAGAGCAGTTACAGAAGTGTTCTCTCTGCACTAATTAAGAGCCTTGACACAAACACCGGGGCTAAGAGCAGTTCTGACAGCCTGATTGCAGAGACCACTCTATAAATTCACCCCTTATCAAACCCAGCCTGCTGATGGGCCCTGTTGCATCAGCACTATTTGCGCCACCAGGAATGCACCTCGCTAACGTGGGTCTGTAGCGGGAGCACCACTACTGCAGGAGGAAAGTGTTCCTGGCAGAGCCAACGCATCGAAATTCTGCAATGCCAGCCCACGCAGGATTTGAAGCCTCATTATCAGAGGGCCCAGACCTCGCTTCTGCCTCAGTCAACAACCAGAAAATCCTTCCTGCAAGGGTTTTTGCCTTGAAACGGATTCTTTCTGTTCAGCATGTTTTTAATAATTTCTGAGAGCTTAAGCTTCATTTACAAACACGCACATTTTGTTCAGACTCTGGTAATGAAAACTTAACAAGATGTGCTTGCAAATGATGGGAAAGCCACTTGGTGAGAGCCACGCAGAGGCTATCACAGGGCACTGAACCCATCTGTGCTGCTCTGCTCAGTGCATTTAGACCTTGCTAACCCAACCGCTGAGTATTTCAGCCCCCGTGCGTCCTTCACACAGAACCATGCCACCCGGCTCTGCCTGGTGCTGAGACCCAAACCTTCCTGTGCAAGGGCAGAGATAAGGAGCAGCTGGCTTTATCCCAGCTTACTTCAAAAAAGGGTAGAGAGGAAAAGGAATCATTACTGCTTTCTTAAGAACAGCTTTTTGAAAGCAGCTCAAGCCACAGGAGCAAGGAGACGGGAGCTGGCTGTTAGCATTAATGGCCAAAACCCGCTCTGCGCGACCCAGCCTGGCAAGGAGTCTCAGCTAGGTGCTTTTCTACTATGCATATTCCTCAGCATAAAACTTGGGCAGAAGAAACTGGGAAGTTTATTTGTGAAGAGACAGAGGAGCATACCAGGATACAGAAACAGAGCAGCAGGACTATCAGTATTTTGAACAAAGCCTGCGGGTAAAATTAATGCAAGTTTCCTGTAGCCTTCAGCTTTTTATGCACTGCTGATGAGATGCACAGGGACAGGCAGGACTGATTTACAGTCAGAACCAAAAACCTTGCTCCCTATCCAATTTCCTACTGCTAGGTGGCCAGGGGACATCCCATCAGACAGCGATGATGCCTCACTGTCAGATTCTTGCTTCATCTGGAAGCCAAAGGACGTTTCTGTTGCACACCAGAACAATACCCCGGTGCCATTTCCCAGCAGCAACTTAGAACAATGCCCACCTTTTAACAAAAACAAAAACAAACAAACAAACAAACACATATACACATCACAGACTCTTCTGTGATTTCATCAAGTACAAAGTAAAGTAAGCTCCCTCAGTCATTTCTTCCAGTCCTAAAAGAGAAAGCTTTTTTAAAAAAGTGAAGAGCCAGGGAGGCTGCTGATGTGTTTTAATTGCATCTCCATTTGTTGCTGCACAGCCGCTAACTCAATACAATACAAAAATACCTCATTAAAATCATCCTCAGTAAGGTTTATTTGGAGGTGTTCTTTGCGTAACCCCTGTGGGTCAGCCTTCACCAGAGAATAACCTTTTCCAGCTGACAAAAGTAATTTCCAGTGAAGGAAAAGTTTCACCACTGAACAAAGAAGCAAAACCGGAAATCAGCTCCCAGCAAAGTATTTATTAAAAATATTCATTCTGTGAACCCTGTTGAGTCCCACAAATTGAGGCCATTCGGCAAGTTAATAACATTGGCAACTGCTGCCCCTACCAGCCATTAAAAGGGAGCGTTTTTCTCCTATTATTTCTCATTGCTGCGAAACGTCGTCTTTGTTTTGTTTAAGAACACTTACCTTGTGTTTCTTAAAAAATTAGGTATGGAATTAATTTGCTCAGCACCAAGCCCTTCCCCTTAAAAAAAGATGATCTTAAAAATAAAAAATAAAAATAAAAGCAACCTCCCCCTCTTGCTCTGTCTTCCCCATCATTTGGATGTTATTGATGCTTTATTATATACAGTTCCTGCTTCTGACAGAGATGATTCATTTGTAGTCTTTTTGGAAGCAACTACCACTGAACAAGAGGAGCATGTTTGCATGTGTTGGTCTCTAATTCTTAACAGCCACCACTGGACATCTACTGCTTTTGTACAAGAATTGGGGTGGGATGTGTGTGTAACGAGCCTCATCTGTTTAGAGATAATCAGAAGTACATGGGAAGACAAAACAAGAAAAAACAACAAAACAAAAAAATATGCCATCTTCACTCTTCAATTTCCAGTGTTACTGTCCCTGGAAATACAGCGCTGCCGAGGTCCAAAGGCACTTCTGGAGATCACCTAATCCAAGCCCCCTGCTCAAAACAGGGTCAACTAGATGAGGTTGCCCATCTACAGAATCTGCATCCCCAGCTCTGAATTGTTGCTAAAAGAGCAGTAAAGACCTAACCTAAATTTGAAGGAACATCATCCAAGAAAAGCTAAAAGCTTGATGGTCACATCCCCAAATTATGGCCTCAGAGACACATTAAATCCCAGGGATGAGCAAAGAGCAAGAGAGAATCACACAATGTTTGCTTAGAGAATGTGATGGTCAACAATTTGGTATGGGTCTGCTTGGCAACAAGTTTCATGTAGGACTGCAAAGGCTTTTCCATACAAAAGTTTGGGTTAAATTCACAGTGCCTTCCTGAGGAAGGATCTGTGTGTTCCTGTTTCACTGCAATATGCTCACCTAGCTTCACGCAATCTTCAAGATTCAGTCACATTTTTTTCGCTAATTCAGTTTGAGTCATGCAGCACAAACATCTCCAACTGAGAAGACACTTTATTTACTGGAACTTCATTGCCCTTTGTGACTCTGACAACTAATCAACAACCAACTGCTTCTATTTTGCACCGTTTTCAGTGCTGTAGTAGGAGGAGGTTAAAATTTAATGCATTGGCAAAGTCAAATCTCAATTATCCGGGGTAACAGAGTAGAGAGAGCCCACAGAAGTGAAAAAAATGCAGATATACAATCGGATAAGCTGTATGAACAAAAAATGAGGACATAAGAGAAACTGTTCCAGATGAAAAGCAATCCCAGAAGCAGCATTAATCCAAACTGGTCAGTCTAAAATGCTAGGCAATTATTGGTGCAAGTCTTGAAAGCAGCTCTGGGCAGAGAGCACTGGCTGATCATCCATATACTGCGTGTGCACACCAAACCACACTCGGACTAGTTGTCTCCTCTCCCTATTTCTGGACCAAGCTAACCAGTTACAAAAGGAAACCTGGAATAGCCAATGGTACCCAGTACTCTGAGGTCTGGTCTATAGAGACAAAATAGACACAGATCTCAACAAACTCCCTAAACATCTCCTCAATGCTCATGCAAGAAGCCTACTGCTTTTAAACACTCCTCAAACCCTTCATGCTAGCCCTCTGGACACAACACACATCTATTGCATCACGCTGCACTTCAGCAGGCCATGTCATTGCCGTCCTCTTATCTCAGAGATTTTGAGCTTGATAAGGGGAGATTTAATGGCAATTAAATCTTAGGTCCACAAGGACCCACACAAGAGCCCACAGAAGAGCTAGGCCAGGTGCTATGCAGCACAGATGCCAGCAGCCCACTCCAAGTGCCAGCCCTCAATGCTGCGTGGTGTGGTGGCCATAGAGGGTATAGACCTACCCAGTGGACAGCAGGATGATGATCAGGTCCAAGACAGCTACAAGCAGCATTAGCTTTTCTCCAGCCAGCACTTCTGTCCCCAGTTAGTGATGAAGACCTGCCCTTACAGCTGCCTCCTACCCCTAACAAGTCACTGCAGTACGCAGGAACGCCACTGGGGAGGAACAGGAGTGTGAAATCACGGACATCATTCTTTGCAAGTGTCAGGTTCACAGAAGCAGATTTTTTTCCCACTACTTTGAAGAGTTTTGATTCACATTCTTAGTCCTTAAAATATTCCACAGGCACCAGGAATAACTTTTATGCTTTACTCCATCACCCTGAAAATGGGTGATGAGTTCCCCATCTTTTCCATGTGGATGTAGCAGTCGTCTTTTCCAGAGCTAAATCACTGTGAAGCACTGTTCAGTACCATTAAAGCACCGTTCAGCTCAGTCCAGAGTTATCTATAGAGCAGCAGATTGATGGCTCTCCTATACACATTAAGTAATTTGCACGAGAAGTTGCCACAGAAAAGCCAGATCTCATTTTAATTTGCATGTAAGATATATATCTGTGGCCTTTGCCTAAAGGTTTGTCACTCCAGCTGAAAGCTTTACAAAGGTTAGAATATTCAACTTTCTGCTTTAAATTTTAATGACAGATGAGAGATACATTTCTTAGCATAAATATTTATATATAAACATACTTTATATATGCATGTATACACACACCCCCAGCCTTAAAATATCCCAGCATATGTGTAAGTGTAACAAATACTGCCACGGAGTCACAAGTGAATGGAGTGACATACTGTGAGTCGGCACTGACCCGAGATGTGGATCTGAATAGAAAAAGAAGATTATTTCATTTAATGTGGCCTGGCAATTTTAGCAGGGCTCCTTCTGCACTAAAATAAGCAAGTTAAGACTAATTGGCAATGTAAGCTCCAAGAGGTCTCAAGATTGAGAAAACGGTAAACAAAACCTAATCTATCAAATTTAGCACATTATCACTGTAGAAAATCAGAAAAATAGAATGATTTGTACTGTTCTATTGCATTAATGATTATTTCACAGAAAACGGATTTAAAATACTCATCTGTTACCTCCCTCTGCACCCACCAAAGGGCAGGCTTGTTGCACTCCATTTGCGTGGGCGCTTTATACTTTGCACACAGGCAGCTTCCACGTTTACTGAGAACACGTCCACCAAATCAGAAGCTACGCATGACCCACATACCAACAACGCAACAGCAATGCTGGCTTAAGAGTTGTGGTAACTCTAGAAGTGGTTTCAGTTAACACTGCTCCGTCTTGTACACAGGCAGTCCCATGCAGCACCATGTCCAAAACAGTGCAAGAAGAATGTGTGAAGGCAGCCTCAAAGGACCAGTCTTGCATCATGCAGACCTCTCTTTTACAACCCATTCCTACAGGCATGGACAGGCTGACCTTTGCTCACCACAGCCTGCAAACAGCGGTGTCATAATTTGCCCATCAGGCGAGTTGTCTTGTCCTTTCAACTCTGAGAGCTATGTACTTTTTGCACGTACTGTCTTTGATTTAAACATGTACTTAAAAAAAAAAAGAAAAGACTAAGAACCTAAGTGCCTTAAAGAAAAGCGACTTAGAAGAGCTCTCTTCCACAGGAAGCCAAGATGGCAAACTCCTAAATCTCACCATTTCACATGCAATCATTAGATTTTAAAGTTACAATTTACTCTTAACCAGTTGAGATCCATGAATCACAAATTCCTGGCACATGGGCAATTTTTAGTCAATAGATGGTAGGAACTGGAGTTGAGAAAGGATTAAGTCCCTTTTCCTTTCCTTTTACCATCTTCCAGAAATCTCCCTTCTGAATTCTACCCCTCCCTTCTCTCCACACACACATCCAGCAGGGCTTTGCAGGAGCCCCAAAGCATTCATGTCTGATATTCTAACAGAAAAGCAAAATAAAGGGCTGCCTCATTAAGCTTTAAGGACCTGAACTTTTTCTCCCTTTCTGGAAAATACCTTCAGTTCTGTGGGAACAAGTTGGTAAATGCTTATCTGAAGGTTATACGTGAATTGCAGGGCTGGCCATCTGATCGGGAAGAATTTTTCTTGCATACCGCAGAGCTGAGTCACTGTGCTATAAAAGCAAATTAATACTACCTGATACTGAGTGCCAGGACTATCTTCTCCCTTTGGCAAACCCTTAAAAGTTCAGCACCTGTACTGACTCTGCCTGCCTCTGGGACAATAGAGGAAGCTGGAAGAGGCAAGTCTGCTAGCTGCAGCAATATCACAAGAATCACATATCTAAAAACAAATGGTGCCTAGAAATGGCATGTGCCTACGGAAGCCATCTAAAATGAAGGGGGAGGAGTATATGTGTATTATTTTTCTTTCATTCACCTAACTTGCAGAGGGCCTGATTCAAATCTTTGCTACAAATATTGTTAGGAGCTTCAAAAAGCAAGCAGGTGTGTGATGCATGCAAAACAACCTGGAAGGGTGAATGTCCATATCCTAAGTAGGGATTTAAATGTAGACTTATTATGGACAAAATTTATTCCATCAAAATTTGTTCTCTTCCTCTGGGGGGTGATTCCTCCTACACCACTATATCAGTTTCACTACTGAAGTGCTGCAATAACGGGCCAGGCTCTCTGTGCCCACTGTCCTGCTGTAACAGATCACATTTTGTTATGCGGACCATAAAATACAGCAGAGGAAAATGAATACGTTTTCTTTTTGTTCCCCTGCCTGCTTTGTCTGCATTAACACAGTAACTCTTTAAATAAACACTGCATACTGTTTTGTTTCCAGTTTATAGAGATACATACAATACTGCCCCATGCAGTTATATTTGGAATCAGTTCTTTACCCTCACAAAACCTGAGGACAGTGAGGGAATTAATTTAGGAGTTCATAAACTGTAGGGTTTTTAAGACTCAGCCACATGGTGTTTACTCACATGGCGCGTAGAACATGACGAGGGTGTGCTTCTTCTTCTTCAAGGACTCCCTGAAGTCTTCTCCAGCAAGATGGATAACACTAGTCTGTTTTTCTTCCCATGCAGGCTCAGGTGGAGGTGGTGCTTCAGGACTAGAAAAGGAATGGAATGAGATTAGTCTAAGAATGTTTCTGGAAGCATGCAAAAGGCCATCACATCCTGCTTCATACTCCGAGGGAACCAAGGTGGAGCAATCCATCAGGGTGCCTGGGCGGTAGGAAAACACACTCAGTATTTCCAATACCAGGTAATAACAAAAATGTGCATTAATTTCTAAAACTCGGTAAAAATATAATTTAAACGATGTCACTGAAGCATATGAATAGGAATGCAGAACAAAGATCTCCTACATTACATCCAACATCTGGCTAAAAAGAACATTGCTTCTAATATCCCTGTGTCATCCGTAGGCATGAATTGAGAACAGCAAGCAGGTGGAATCAAAAGGCAGCCAATATAGGACAGCATCTTCCATTCAAACATCCTTTTTGTACTCTTTATTGCCATCACACAAACCCCTATAAAGAACTTCATGACCTTCTCTTGAATTCAGATATTAAAGCCAGGATGCAATAATCAGCATCATTCCACTTGGAAGACTGGGGGTGACTGAACTGGAATATTTTACCTTGATAAAGAGAATGTCAGGTTTCAATTATGACTGCACATACTGACTAGATCAGAGCAATCCTGCACATCCAGAGCACCTCTAACAAAACTTCTGCTATTCACCAGCTCTCAGACTTCTCTCAGACTCATTAAATTCATTCCTGCTGTATCTTAAATAGTGATTACTTATATAAAATAATCAGAATGGAGCCATGGTATAAAGACCTTCATATGTCGCCTTGGTAATAAATTAGCTTTTCAGACTTTCCTGTCACTTTGAATGACACATTTTAAGTTGTATCAGGTACATAAAAACTAAGTGAAGAAAATCTAAATTTTTAAAGTTCTTCTCAAGGTCAGTTGGTGGATATCCATCATATTTCCATCCATATCGATTTGCTAGTTGTTAAAGATAGAATTAGGGCAGCTGATCTGAATTTTCACATGCACACAGTGTGAGCTATCATTGATTACAGTTACAGTCAGAGGTGTGAGTTCATCTCACACAGACCTCTTCATGCTGACCTGGAATAAGCTACCCAGATACTGGTAACAATATCGTGTGGCAGCACAGACTGCAGACAGCACAAACAAACCAGGCAACAGAGCTGAAATTCGTATTGCTGTGACTAGACCACTCACTGGGATAGGTTTTCACAAGCTGAAATTTTATCTCCAGCCTGCACCCCACATACATCCCTATTTCCATCAGCTTCAGTGGAGCTGTCGCAATTTTATCTCAAGTCAGCAAACAAGCAGCTTACGCCATTGCACTTCAAGCTGGGAGAGCATCTATCAGGCAGGCTAGGGGACAAGAAGTCTGTATTGCCCGTGTTACTGGCTACCGAAGGCAGTAGGCAGAAGTCTTCCAGAGGCACAGGTGGATCTGGAAGGGATGAACAACCTCTTCCTCCCTGCTTATTCCACTGCCAATGCAAACAGGCAGTGTCAACCTGAGTGTTTAACCCAATAAAAATTACACAGTTTTCAAAATACCCAAGCAAACTGGTGGAACTAGGACAGCGATTTAACATCCACTGTTGACACAGAAACTTGAAGCTGAGTAAGCAAGGAGGCCAAGGGAATACTGTGTGTAAATGTAGGATACAGATAAAACTTCCCAACATGTGACAAAGATGCTGCCAGGCCATACTTATTACTTGATTTGAAGCACTCAGATACAATCATCTTCCCCTCCACCAAATAGGAGTTTGAAAAATTAAGCTTGCATTCCTCATGCCATCTGCACTTAATGATTAAATGACTTCACAAAACATAGACACTGCTTTTTTCACTGAATAGTGCAGAAAATATATTTGGCTTACAGTACTTAAACAAAATACATATTTTACTCCAGAATATTTAGAGAGAATTGTACCAGCAATTTTCGTCTTTGAAATGAAGTTATTTTCATCATATATCAAATTCTGCATATTTTAGTGCACCACCCAAGGAAAACAGGCAAGTGCAGACAAAGGTGCTGTTTCAGTTGGTCTGGGTGCCTTTCTTTCAGCACCATGTAGCAGGTAGCCTAGGCATTGGCACTGAAATGCTGGAAGGAAAAGTACAACTACAGAAATTCAGTTACTTATAGTGAGATCTGCTGCTTAGTATGAAGAGGGAACAACAAATGTTCTGTTTATTTTTTCAGAGCCATTGCTATTCCTTCTCCAGAGAGAGGCTTAGCATGCATTTGAAAAAATATTTATTTTGGGAAATAATTACCAGGACAACTATGAAAAACCCCACAGCAAATAAAGGATTTGGTGTATTAGAGACCATATTTAACATACACGTTTGTATGGCTTTGAATACTGGAATTCCATTTGTTTTTCTTAGCAAGGGATTTAGGCAGCCGATAAAGCTAGGTTTTAGGATTTACTTCCTCACAAAGCAGTCTTCAGGAGGCAGTAGCCAGGAACGTGAATACTATCTCAGACCCTCAAAACTTACTTTTGCAGCCAATCGATGATCTTCTTTTTCGTTCTGAGGTGTGGCAGGGTGTATTTCTCCTCTCCATCCTTAAAATACTTCAAAGTAGGAAAGCCAGAGATGTGGTATCTTTCTGCCAGTGCCTTGTTGACAGTAGCATCTACGGCTGCAAGGACACCTGGACTCTAAAACAGAAAACATTGACTGTAAATCACAGGAACATGTAAACACACCTTTGGCAAGAAGCAGTGGACTTTGGGGAAATTAATTACTCATGACTCAGGTGCCTTCGCTTTCTCAGGTTCTCAGTATAGATACACAAAGACACATAGGCCTGATGCAAAAACAGGAAGGAACATCTTAAGGACTAAATGTAACCAGTGTATTACCCATTCTCTTCCCCTTTCTGAGGAAGATTCCATGTAGACAATTCTTTGTAATGCTTAAGAGCTGCTCCCAGGAACGGCATTTCCTCCCATCAGACCATTTCTCCCAAGACAAATAGGAATTGCTAAAGACAAATTTACTTTAAGGCAAAT
The DNA here is from genome assembly GCF_011077185.1 of Oxyura jamaicensis. Taxonomy (NCBI): domain Eukaryota; kingdom Metazoa; phylum Chordata; class Aves; order Anseriformes; family Anatidae; genus Oxyura; species Oxyura jamaicensis. Next base: position 24,862,348 of record NC_048899.1, read on the forward strand.
TCATCTTTCCCTGCCTCATGGGCATCTACACATGGACAACTTCTACAATTACTTGTAGGATGTGATTCACCTGTTTTGCACATCCTCGTCTCCTTCTCCTTTGTAGTTATAAGGGGACTCAATGTCTCCACTGAAGACATCTAGAGTTTGGGGAGATTAATCCTGCTTCTATTCTTGCATGGTGTACAGAGAGCAAGACTGAATCAATAACACTAATACTAATATTATCAGGTCTCTCCTCTCTAGCTCCATGTTGATGGAGCACTTAAGATGATGCTAATGGAATGATGCAACCATAAAAGCAAGATGCTTGAAAGAGGGATCAACCCCCCCTCCTTTTTTCCCAAATCTAATTCATAAATAAAAGTCCGTGTTTCTTCACATTCAGTGCCTTTAAATAAGGCAAAAAAGAATCCATTTTGGATTTGATCATATTACGTATAAGGCCTGCAGCAGAATACATAAACATTTTTCGATTTTGTTTTCGTTCAAGACAGAATGTTCTTTCTAAGACTTTGGCAGGGCTCATGCATTAGCGATGAGACTGTACTTTGGAAGCACATTTTGAAGGGTCCTGTGGGAGGATGAGAACAGCTGAATTTGTTGTAGGGATAAAAGTAACTTATTACTCCAGTTATTTATTACTGATTATTAGAAGGATATAATAAAGGAAATTAACTTACATCACTGGCTGCGTGGAGAAACTCTGCAGCCTTCTCATATTCTGGCTTCATTTTCTTACAGTGCCCACACCCTGCCAAAAAAAAAATCCAGTTAATTTGTATACACCATGGTTATTCAATGACCCATCCAGCCTTACCAAAATCCAAAACCATGTGGTAGAGATTTACTAGAATTTAGTATGCATTTTACTTACTTTATTTGCAAAGGCTTACAATAATTTAGGACATTTTCCAAAGTGGTCACTACACTTTGAAGAAAGAAATCATCACCCAGTTCACTTCCCCCCAGAAAGTACTATGGGCAGCAGTTGTTAAGCCCATCAGTTCTAGCATGCTCTTGGGTAAGGCACAACCTCACCCATTTCAGTTTCCCAATCTTTATCTGAGGTAAGAAACTCAACACAGACCCTCACGTGACTTCCTGACTTTAAGCCGAGGTTTCTACGAGCACAGCTTAATTGAGTCATGTAATTTGAACTAAACTGTGCTGATAATAAGCCCCGCTTTACAGCGGTCCCTCCAGCAAGGATTTGCACTGATTTAATCACATCAGCATAATTACACCACCACATATGTTCTCACCATAAGCAGGGCCTGTAAAACCAAGATAATGGTGCTTTCTCGCTCGTGCAAGTTCTCCTGAGAGATCTGCCATTACTTCACTGCTGAGTGCTGACATTACAATAAAGTAAAATAAATGACTGCACGAGAAAAACAGATTTAAAATAAATTATTTGGGTGCAAATTAAAACGCTTTCACCATTTGCTTTCAGGCAAGCTGAACTTTTGAGACCAGGTGAGGTTCCTGTTATGATGCAGGGGGATGCTGTGCCTCAGGGACAGACCCCTCCTTGCCCCGCAGTCCTGGCCCAAGGGATGGAGCAGCCAGGATCAACACCCAGCCTTGGTGTGCTTATTGTAAACACACAGAGATGTAAGTAGGCACACTGCGTGGCCCAACAGGCGCTCGGAGTCTTCTGGCCCCAACGCAATACCACCTATCTGCAAGCCCTCGCTCTGTTTTTCCCTCCTGGCTGCAGCAGCAGCCTGCTTTTCTTTCTTTAGCTGTTATTGCTGGAACAGGCACTTGAAAGTCCAGACTTTGCTGAGCTTTTGAAAGTTGTAACAGAAAATACAGCTAGCAATCTGTTTCAATACAGCTTCAGCAATAGTTCCTGAGGCATACAGACAAAGGGGCTGGGACTATTTTTACACCATTGTCTAAATGAAAATCAAGCAAGGACTGAATTTTGAACCTCTTTGATCCCCACTAAGGGGACTACTGACAAAGCCACCGGGCACAAACCTAAGCCTAAACTCAACCAGCCAAAGACCGCTCAGAGCCGAGAAGTGACAGGGCATCAGGGTGCGACTTCTCCGAGCAAGCAGGGACCTCTGCAGAGCTCCGAGCCACGCAGCACACCAGGAAACACTTGCAAGGCATGCTTATAGCGGGGCTGTGGCTGCAGCGCAGGGCAGACAGATTTGAAGTGTGTCTAAATCCCACCTGAGAATTACGCAAATACCCGAACTGTTGATACCATGCCGAACTCCAGCTCAAACACCAGCTCCAGTCCCCGCTGCCTAGCTGTTTGCACAGTGATCTCTGCATTAACAGCCTCACATACTTCTTTTGAGCAAAGCCAATGTTTTATTGTGGTAGGAGCAGCCAAAAACAGGGTCTCAGCTGCAGGATGAAGTTTTGCTTTGGTTTTACACGGCAGTGAGAACATGTGTGACCAAGCTGGGAACCTGATGCAAGAGCTTCAGAGGTGAACTCAGGAAGGAGCTGAAAAAGGCTGAGGAAGAGTTACTGTCTCAGCACCGCTCGTCTTGGTTAAAGGCACAAAAGAGGCTGGCAAAATGATTTATTTGCCACCCACAGAAAACTTGCAGGCATATGGCTTTCTGGAATGGGCTGACAGTTCCCTTTGACACCTGCCTGAATTGATTTATTCCTCCTTTTAGGAGCAGGAACTTTATTCATTTTGTGCTCTTCTTCACTTCTAAGTAAAGGGCATCTCGAATCACAGCTCAGATACCTGGGAGCTTCACTGAATTAGCTAGCTCAAATTTGTTTGAAAAAAGACTTTTCTGCAGAGGCAAGTTCACCTTGGCAGGCTTTACACTGGGTGTCCTCCAGCCTGAGCAAACTTCATACTGTGCGCTAGATACTGTATCCACACACGATCTACGCCATATTCCCCAGTTATTAATATTAGATCTGATCAACCAAAAGCATCAAACAACCTGAGTTTCCACATACCTATACAGAGAAAAGAAGAAATGAGCTAGGCATACTTTGCTCAGGAAATAAAAAAAAAATAAATCCAAAGCATCTGAAATTCATGGAAGTATAATTTTGGGGAAAGATATTCAGACTATGAAATGTCAGCTTTCTGGATTCTTTCACAAACATCACACAGATACAGCACTACAGACTTCCATAAAGCTTGCTAGCTCATGCTTAAAATAAAGGGAAGGCAGGACCAGGTCTTTAAAGGCACTTAAATGCAAAGTGAAGTCCTCAAATCTTTATCATGCAATGCTTGTTCTATCCCTGGCAGAGGACAGCATGATATGTCAGCCTGGAAAAAAAGCCAGCACGTTAAACTGAATCTGAAACAGGGACAACAAATCTCAAGAGCTTCTCCCACGATAAACGATGTTTATCTGGCCATCTTTATGAGAATTTTGCTATTGCGTGCCACAGCCTGCTTCTACCTACCATGGCAGGGAGGGGGAGAGAAGAGTCAGAAGTCAGATCTACACGCTGCAAATCAATTCATCTCTCCTATGATTATTTATCCTACCTTTCAATAATCCTGTGAGGATTGCCATTAAATTCTCAAGGCCAATGAAAAAGTCATTTAAATGAATACCAAGGTCACTGCCTCTCTTTTGATTGCCACATTATGTTGTTCAGCAGCAGCTGTATCCCTCTGCGCTAAACTTCTCTAGTTTTAGAGATTCTCTGTTCATAAAACGAATGAGAAAATAACAACCCTACGGGCCCTTAGCCCAGATGCTCCAATGTGCTGCATAAGGTCAGCTGGGATTGTGGATAAAAACCCCTGCTTTGTAGTGGGCACCTTTGACAGATGTGCTCTTAAAAGATGCACTGTTGTGTCAAGTGTATACTGACATTAAACCTGAAAGACGAAGCAAGGGAAGCAACTCATTCAGTCCCAGGTGAGACAGGGAAAGTCACAGCCAACACAAGGATGCCCTGCGGCCTATTCTGAACCTCTGTGGGTCAGGGCTGGTGGGAATGCTGACGGGACAGCAGGGACTTGGAGGCACAGGAGGACCCCCACAGCCTCGGTCTGCTCTCTCAGAGGACAGATAAGCACAAGTCAGTTACCCTCCGTCCTGCAGCAGACTCCACCCTGGGGGCCTGTAGGTCCTGGACACCTCACCTGTCCTCTCGATACCTCACCTGGCTCCACCTGCACAACAGGAGACCCAGGCTGCAGGGTCCAAGTTGCTTAAATAGGAAAGACCACACAGAGCAAGACTAAAGGAAGAGTGGTACAAGAGGACGAACAAGTCACAGCTTACAAATCGGCACCAGGACTTGTGGTACAAGCCAGGCTCTTGCTAACTGGTTAGAAGCAACGAAGCAAGAATTCTGTTTCCCCAGTTTATTTATAATCAATCTTCTCATTTGCACTGCAAAGTCAGGCAGATAAATAGCTCCTTCCCTCAGTGCAGTTGCCAACCCACAGCTCAGCTGCACCCAGAAGGATGGGGGCTGGGGTCTCCACACACACCTCCCCCCAGAGAGCCACCGCAGGGCAGAGGACAGCACTCACCAGCGCTTCGTCCATTGCAGAGCACAACCATACTCCAGTGCAGATGGAAAGGCCACGTGTGGACAGAGCAAGGCTAATGTGCAAGGGCAAGCAATGTGCAAGGGCGAGCAGCACACCGACAAAGGGATGGCCACCGACTGCACTGAGAAACCTTTTTTCCCCCCTAAGTACGTGTTTGTTTGTAGCAGCCTGTTTGGCATCGCAGCAGAGACTCATGACCAAGCGCAGCTGCTCCAAACATTTTCAGAAGGGAATCAACTCAAACACTTCCGTTGCTAAAACCAAGTTTTGCCTGCAGAGGAGAGGCAGAGAAGCAGCCGAGCACCCCCCAGCTAAGCTCCTGCAAACTCCGTCTTAGTGCTGTCCTCAGAATGTAAAACTCTGCCTCTGTCATTTATTGCTTGCTCCTTTCGGGTTATTAGAGCTATACAAATAAACACTGTGCTTTTGGTCATGTCCTCTCATTTTAACACAACATTGTCTGACGATCTGAAATGTACGCGACAGGCAAGAAATAAATGCCAACAGCCAGGCGACTGTGGATAAGGAATTTCTGACATGAAGAACCCTAGAGACAAATTAAATTGCAAATAAAGATTTCAAAGAATCATTAACTGTCTGCTATTGACAGACTGCTTGGGTACTGTTACCGTGTACCAGCTATTTGTTGTATCATGCCATCTCCACGCACATTTATAGTGGCATACCAAAAATATTTCCATTGGCCTGACGAGAAAACAAATTTAAAGCAGAACGCATGTCCTGCAAGTGGGTCACCGGCAGTTCAGGCTACACTCAGAGAGGACTTACTGACACCTCCAAGGAAAAATAATTATCTCAAAAAAAAAAATAATCAGATGCACCTTCACTCTCTAAGTAAATAACTCCAGAACAAATCCCTTTGATTTCTCCATTCTTAGTCCTAGAGGAGCGGTGACCTCTCAACACAGCAGAACAGCCAGCCCTTACATGCAGCCTGTTTTTAACTCTGAACCCAAACACCTGTACATATAAAAGCCAGAACATGGCGGGGAGATGCTAATCCTTGGAGCCAGAGCAAGGACTCACCAGCCCCAGCCCTCTCATCACCTATGTGAGAACACCAGTCTATTCTCCACTGCCGTAAGTTTTTACTGCATAAAGATTTCTTACACAGCATATAAGAGAGTAACTCTACAGCCTGACATGAGGCAGCTTACAGCTCTTTTACCACTGCACGAGGGCATAAACTACAACAGCTGCAGATTCCCTTGCATAATTTAGCCGTCTGCATTGCAGACATCTGATGGGAAATCATCCACAAATTTGTCAGGGAGGGAGGGTGCAAACCAAGATGAAAGCAGCCTTTTCTCCCCACAATCACAGGTATGCATTTCAAGCCATGTTGGTTCCATGTTCACTTCATGGTCCTAGCAGTCCACAAAGCCTCACTGCCTCGGACCCAGGCCATAACCAGAGCTCCAGGTTTCTGCTTATTACAAGAAATTTATCTTAGGAAGGACCAGAGGCTCAAGTAATTTTATGTATTCTGTTTTCTCTACAGTACTTGCTCTGAGAATTTTTTCACACCTCCAAACCATCCATCTCCTGAACAGCAGTGCTGCCCTCCCAGGTAAGATTCCCGATGCTTTGAGACAAAAGATTCAGTACTTGATGCTTTCTTAACAGATCAGCAGGAGCAGCTTCAACATCTGTAACGTTACATTGAGTTCTAATTTTCACCACCTGGCTGTGTATGAACACGTACGCAATTCAGACTGCCCCTACCCTGTTACTGTACTTGCAAATGTAGATTCGATTTGACCAAGCACTGTTTTTTTTAGGGATCAATAACAAGCAAACAGCTTCACGGCTTTACAGGGCTGTAAAAGGTCAGCCTGGAAAAAACTCTAAGGAACTAGAAATATGGAATTCGATGAAAACACTTTATTGCTTTAGGTTAGTGCAGTCATGCCACATTTCTGCAGCTGCAGCCCAATGCCTCGTCTGCGTGGGCTGCTCAGTTCATCCTGGTGACAGGAGAGCAGCACAGCATCTATTCCCACTGCTGCCACGACCACAAACCTGATCACACTATGCACAAGCAGAAGAAAAGCTCCTGCCTAGAAGCAGCTCTTCGGCCCCACGCAGCTGAGACCCAAGGGGACTATAACTCGGCCAGCGTGTGACTGCGGCGGTAGCGACCCCATCCCTGGGGAGCACCTCCTGCACGTGCCGCTGAGCACGCACAGGAGGCACAGATGTCCCGGTGCAGAGCTGTCAGCACTCAGGAAAACACAGTAGCTCAGCCTAGATCACTACCACACGATTCATGTGGGTACCAGCAAAGTCCTGATCAGCCACGTGAGCCACCTGATGCCTGCCTGGTACACGGGGATGCACGTGGAGTGAGCTGAGCCTCAGCTCCGTATTTGATCTCCTTGGTTGCGGAGGTAAAAGCATCTGAAATCCAATTCTTGATCATCTTTTTTTCCACGCTGACATAATTATTTCCCTCAGCATCACCGAAACTGCTCAGAAAAATAGTCATAATGGCATTGTTTTAGACAGTTGAAGAACAAGTTGGTGTGTTCTTTTTTCCTCCAAAAAGACAATCAGATCACTGCATTACATTAAGATAAACCAGACCAAAGTGGTGAGAATTTAACCAAGCTCCAGGAACCCCCTTCTGCATTGGTGCCATTCTCCCAGCTCCAGCAGAAGGGCTGCCTCCAGCCAACAACAGACCTCGGCAGAGGGAACTCCGAGCAGAGGAGGCTGAAACACCGCCCAGTCCCACAGGCTGCCTCCATGGGGCTTCGAGGAAGACAACTCTTACAATCTCCTGCATAAAGCATGCTTCTACCCTTATTTCTGATCACACCATAGCACACCTTCTTTTGACATAAAGGCTCTGGGGAACAGGCAGATGTTCTCTAAAGCTAACTCCAGCCACAAGCTGCTACCTCCCAGGGGCACCTAAGAGTGGAGCATGAGAGGAGATTTCTGCTCCATCTTGCTCCCAGCACTATCACCATCTTTGAGCACTACAGGGAGCCCTGGCTGAGCTGGGCTCCTGAAGTTAACCTTTGAAAAACATACCCCCATCTTCCACAGCACAGATTCCAGCACGTGCTCAGGAAAGCTCTTTAAGCTAATCACTGTCTTTATTTAACATAAAAAGCCCAGCAACAAAAACTGCACAGTTCCTCATTTCCATCCCAAATCTGGCTTCAGCTTCCAGCTATTGGAGATTACGCTGTGCATATAGAGCCTCTTCCTCAAACCTGTGGTGCACCTGGTAAAAATCAGTGTCAGGAGACAGTGGTGCCTCCTACCATCCCTCTTAGGTGGGAAAAGAAGTGAAGGAAGGTGGATCAGCTGGCGCTGGGAGATATGAATTACACTTCCTACACCAGCTTGGAGGAACATTGCCCTGTGTAGGTGTTGAAAATTAATCTTCCCCTATTGCAATATGAAAGAGGGAGACAACAGCATGGCTGCCTCAAGGTGAAGCTGTTGAGAGTTTATGAAAAATACCACCAGAAGGATTCTTTCTCAATTAGACTATAATTATTCCACTTCAAAGAAAAAATCCCCTCTCTCCATTACCAGATGATCAACAAAATCTTGCCTTGGGAAGGCAAGAGAAGTTGTACTGCTCTCCCTCACATTCTTACCCCACCAGGAAAGGTTTTATACTTTCAATTTAGCAATGAAAACACCAGTGAACAGAGGTTAGACTGTCCAGCACAGGAGAATAGCATAGCAAGCAGATGACTGCCTAGGATGCAATTAGTATTTAAAAGAAGCAACAGCAAAATGGATGCAAAATTGAGATTTCCCTAGGAAAGGTAATTATATTCCAGAGCACGGAAGATCGAGGAGTTGTGGGTTAAAAAATGTGGTCACATTGGCTATTACTGAAGTCACCTGCAGAAGGCAGGCATCAGGAAGGGATATCACAGACACTTCCTGGCAAGATCAGAGCAAAAGTAGTTACCAGCTGAGGTGCAGTCACCTACTTAGCAGAAGCGTGCTAGGACGCTTGCTAACCACAAGCAGGCAGGACCCCAGAAGACACCACCACCACCCAAACACCTCAACAGTAGAGCACTGGATTCATTTACTAATAACTCAAAGGCAGCACCACTTGCCAAACTCACCCTCTGAAAGGGCATAAGGAGCAGACAGACAGGCAAGCAATCTTCCACTGTAGGTTTCTCTGTTCATTATTTGCCCTTTAAAGTAAGTTTGCTACTCTGCCTTTCACAGGATAATAAAAATTGAAGCCATAAAGTATTTAGAAAGATAAACTTGATAATGAAAACTCTGCTGGTAACGATTCAAGCAGCAGAGATATTGTAAGGCCCTTTCCAAACGAGAACCCTGCACCATATATTAAGCTCATCCAGGCAAGGAAATTAATTTATTTCAGAAGAAACAAAACTGACTGCTTAATTCTTAAAACTAATTCCTGCTGTTAAGTGGTCATTAGAAGTGAGCAAAGTAAACCTATAAAAATAAATTACACTTAGCTCCTGTCAGAACTCACCACAAAAGCTCATTAGCTTATGAGTACACTGGGGTTAAGTTTGCAGGACAGTCTCATCCCAGCCACACACACAAACGTGGACTTCTCACTGGACAAAAAGGCCAGCTAAAACTACCCAAGTCTTTTAAGAGACCACTCTGATCAATAACTAAGCCTACCAAGGCTCCCAGAGATGGGGAGAGCAGGGTGAGTGTCCTTTGGGCTGCCCCTTGGCTCTCCTGCAGCCACAGCTACTCCCTTGCAGTTGCCTCGGTAGGACTGTAAGGACTTTTTAGGAGAGAGGGAAGGCAGCAGTAATGGGAGAAATGAGGCAGCAAATCCCCAAAGAAACTAATGTTCCCTTCACACCACCTGCCACACATTTATGGGAAGATTTTTTTCTGATTGGAATAGCCTTCGTAAATGCCTTCCTTAATAGAGAACCTAATTGCTCCATATTGGAGGCTAGCATACAGTGAGGCATTTTGAACAAATCTCACAAAGTTCACAAAAACCGTGTGTCTACAGTTCAGCTCTCTTCTTTTCACCTCTACTACCCCCCTGCACACCACTCTCAAAATACCCACAGCTGCTAGGAAATAAGTTCCTCGAGCTACACCCTCGAGGTGAGAGGAATGAGTCCTCTCATTCTGTCCCCAGCACCGTGGCACAGAGCAGGTCAAGATCCAGCCCAAAGGCAGAGTAGTCACAAACACCCAAAATCTGGTTTCGCTATTCTTTCTATTCTGAAAAATTCTATTATTCCCTTCAAGTCCAGGAGCTCAGGCTGCAGGTGATCATCTTGGCCCAGCTGTGTGTTCTCCCAGTCACAGCCAAGGTTTCCTAAACTTGGGGACCCAAAGCCTGGCTGTGCTTCTGGTGTTGCATGGTGGAAGACAATCTTACCTCCTCCCTGCTTACCACGCCTTCGCAATGCTCCGTTACAACGTGCCTTCCCTTCCCCAGCTGTTGCAGTACTGGAGCATCTCACAGTCTGTATGTGGCTGGCTACATAAACTCCCCTGCCAGGTGAAGTGTCATCCCTACTTCACAGATTGGAAACAGAGACCAATATTTAGCAACATGCGTCAGAATTGTACAAATCAAAGCAAGTCAAGGAACTAAACTTCCACATCTCCAGGCCAAGGCTATCATTTTTATCACTGGATCATCCTTTTTTATGACTTTACCCTGCTCAAAGAACACAAACTGCTTCAAAAAGGATTTTCTTATATGAACAGCACGCCACATTATAAAAAGACAGACACAAAAGAGACAATGGAGTCTCTCATTACTGTCCTCACCCTTTTCATTAAGTATCCTATCAAGTTTTACTGCACAACCTAGTTATTAGGATTTTTTATACTTTCCATATTCCTATTTATATGAAGTACCACTAAAAACCCATATTGATTTTTATCTTTAATCCCTCAAGAAATGTAGGTGGGATGGTCATTAAAAAAAAATTCATGTCGGGTACTTCATTTTCTTGGTTTGCTGCATTTTCAAGAACCCACGTTTTAATGTGTGCCTCAAATCTCCACTGAAAATCACTGCTGTAATTACTTTAATGAGGCAGGTCATGGCACCGGGAAGCCACCGGACTGAACTATTTACACACCCCAAGGCTTTTTTTGGTGATATTCAAATATATGCAATATCAAGCGCCACCCTGTTGTAGACTTGCACACTTAAGTATTGATGACCCTGGTCTGAACGTCAGTCCCTAACACTCCGAAATCAACACTCAAAACTTGCTCACCCCACTGGAAATAGATTCAGGAGCCAAGAATTCTCCTGTTATATACAAAGAATTTATCTGTTCCAGGAGCCTACCAGCAAGGCACACAGCTAAGAAGTGCATACATTCAGTGAACGGAAAGTTGGCACAATTTACGCTTGTCCAGGGAAACAGTTTATTATACATGCCATTAAAAATGCATTAAGGCAACATTAAAGTTAGGCACCTAAGGGATGGGAAGAGTCAGGAAATGCTCCGCTGAAACTTAAGCACATCTTTTTTCTTCACCTAGGTATCCAGGCTCTTAAAACTGAAACATTCATCACCCAAGTGCCCTTGCACAACAATTCAACCTTTTGGTGATTAGAGCACTGCAACTTCTTCCCATCCTGACACCTGCACTGGTTCACCAAGAAGCCAAACGCAGCTGGGCTCTGCCTATGAGCTACCTGACAGTTCAGTAAGTGTCTTGTTCAAAGCTTTTTTAAATTGCTCTAAAAACAAGGAGGGTATCTTGCACCGGCTCTAGCAGGCGCAAGATCAAGCCCACAGCACACACCTTGACACATGCGTGTTGGCTTGTGCATCACCCCACGGATGAGTAAATACAGCCGTATCAGCTGGGTATGGAATCTGTTGAAGACACACTACAGGGTTCCAGCAATCATTTCAGCCTGCACCTAACATACTGCATCCCTTTGTTTTATTCAGTGATGCTGTAATCAGAAGAACTGGCACAACTACTTTTAAAGCCCTGCCCATGCAGAAAGGCCAATTTAAAAAGCGGAGTTCATACACGAGGGTGGGTTGTCAAAGCTTACAGAGACCTTTCAGGAGACTAAAGCAGACTCCTGACTGAAGCCTACATCCTGGCAAGCTCCTGGCTTCCAGCTCCCTGCCAGTTCACAGGGCTACACCACATTTGGCAAAGCCTGCTATTCCCTTAACTTCTGCTGAGTAATAATCCCTGCTCATACAAAGTTATCTTTGACCAAGGATTGATCAAAATTATGCACCTAGGCCCTATTATTGCTGACACCTGAGACCCCTCCCTGAGGACAGCAGCCAGACACACTTTTTTTTCCTGAAACACCCAGTTCGGCTGGTGCCAAGGCTGAGGTCAGAAGGCAAACCTTCAGTGATGAACAAGTATTTTCCAACTGAACTAGACTGATTACCATCAACAGAGACAGGCTGCAGCTTCTTATGGAGAGCTACCACTAGAATATTTCAAATAAATTAAGATGTTTACCTACTGCTTTGCTTCATCCTAGAGGCTGTACGCCTGGAGGCAGATGCCAAAAGCTCTGTATGGAGCCAATGAAAACTGCCAACATTTTATTTTAAAATTCACTAATACGTCAGATATGTCAGGGTCAAATAAAAATTAAAGGACATTTCTATCTATTCCACATTCAGAGCTGTTATTTGAATAACCCACATGCCTTTGAATCATGAATGGAAAAACTTGCGAAGATTGTATTTACTTATTTTTTATTATATGCTGCTGCTGACCTGTGCTGGAAAGGCTATTTTTTTTTTTTTTTTAAGGCTAAACAGTAAATTAATTCCTCAGCCTTTTTCAACCCGTGGCCTTTCTGTTGAGGCTGCCAAGAGAAGTACCAATTAGCGCTAGCTGCAATGGTGGCTGGCTTCCACAAAGATCTTTCATAAGGAACCAGTGGGGGGCTGAAAGGGAGACTTATTTATTTATAGTTGTAAAACCCAGTTTAAAAAAAAAAAAAAAAAAAGATTTGATTTTCTGCACACATTTTGGTTTTGCTTTAAATAAAAAGTGAGCAATAAATTCCCATGTCCTAATCCCACCACATGCAGCGGAAAGAAACAAAACCAAACTCACTGAAACCAATGGCGGTGTGCTGTCAGGGGGAGTCTGCTCTTTGGTGTGAAGCTGGAGGCCTTCATCTTGTATTGGGCTAATTGGTTGGCATTCTTAATAATGAGTCCACAAAGTGGCTTAAAACCTCATTTTTTAATGCATGGGGAAGGAGGAGGAAAGCGGAGAAGTTGTTTTTCCAAAGCTAAATTGATAAAACAGCTCCCAGTGCAATTAAAAACCTGCACAGATGAATAGTCGGCTTTGGAAAGCACCAACTGTGTAATTTATCAGGCTAGTTTATAAAGGGAGAGAAAATATCCGAGGACAGGAAAGGAATTTCACAGACATTTCAACAACACATCAAAACTGTATTGAATTTTATCATTGCAAGATTTATTTTTCCCTCCCTTCTATTAAGAGGGAGCAAGAAGAGATAGTGTCATAGCTGCATCACCAAAGCACTTTCCATGAGCAAATTAAAGGTGCAGGGGAAAAAAAAACTGCATGTTCCTTGCCTGCCTTTCTTATCAAGGAAGAAAACCAGCGATGGCTCCAACATCCCACTAAGATTATTGACATTTTCCCTAACCTTATGCACCGCAGCCACAGTTTATATAATGTCTATGACGAAGTCCCATGAAGAGGGCTGGGCAGAAGACAGTTTCAACATGAACTTAAGCTCATATACAAGGAAGAAATGGTGCAGGAAAAATATATTAATAGTTTAATTCTTTAAAACACCGATGCATATTTACAGTAATAGTAGGGCCAAACAAACTGTTCTCCTCCTTTGCCCCTGGCATCAGTACCACGCCACAGACTTTGTTATGGTTGATGGGGTTTGGTGGGTGGGGGGGAGAAAGCAGCCATGGGAGGCTACCAACCATCAGCAGCACCTGACTACTCAGATCTGCACTTGCTGAACGTACCCAGAAAGCTACAGCTCATGGGGGCACCTAGACTTTATTGTACACGAGGCATCCTGAACAAGTATGCCTTTAAGTGTTAGCAGCGTCATTTGTGCTAACAAAATACAATGAAAAGTAGCTCTTGTGCATGAAAAGCAGCTCTTGTGCATGAAAAGCAGACATTTTTTAGAACCCACTGCTGAATTTGCTTTAATTTCAATACAAGACTTTAAACTCTCCTTAGTAGCATTTGAATTGACTTATCCGTGACTTGGTTAGGGTTATTTTGTGCAAGACTCCAAGATCGTGCTTTGGAGCAAAATGATGGGAAAATGTAGAATGGGAAATTAACGTTTTTTTATTCTTTCGACAAAACCCAGTCTGAAAGACTGCAAACTGCACTAACTTGGCAAATATTTTGGACAGCATTATTCTTAAAATAGCATTTGACTCAGCAGTTTGACGGGGACAAATGAAAACACAAAGTGCAAAAAAAGGGCTCTTTTGCACTCAAGTGGTTCAGGAACATTTTAAGTCCCAGTGAGCCACTATGTCACTAAAGCATTTAGCAACATTTGACTGGCAGTAGAGCTTAAATTTAGAGACACTCAGAACCCAGCTGTCATCTTGGGCAACTAAATAAATTGATCAGCATGGATAGCAAGAGGCACAAACAGACACGCGGTCCTTATTTTCACTGCTAACAGAACATTATGATAAACTACATAGATGACTTTATTTATGCTGTGGTACAGCTTTGTTTGGTCTAGCGATGGCATACATAGCTATACCTTTGCTTCGTGTGATACATCTGCTAGAGACTCGTGCTACTGAACATGGCCAATCCAAGCAACAACTCCAAAACCTTCAGGGGGAAAGACCATTTGTTTGCTCTCCTTTTCCATAGTGCTGTGTGTCAGAGATCCCAGTTCATAGCCCAGTTTTCTTCTGTGTAAAACAGCAACACAGAAAAATCACTTCAGGTGTCTGCAAGACCAGTCACCTTCATCTCGTTACATGTGACACGAACAGCAATGCTGAGTGCAGTCAGGACAGCTGGATATATCCAGGCTAACAATGTGCTAACCACCAGCATTTACAGAATTTCAGCAAAATGTCTGGGTAAGAAGGAACACAGTGCTTGCTGTGCGTCCTCCTGCACTGGCTGAGGAGGAAGAGTGCCCTCAGACTCTCAGCTGGCTGGGTCACTGTTTACCCATGCTAAACATTCAGATTTGCTGAACATCCTCTTAAGGGCTTTACAAAGAAGTTTCAGAAGGTTAAAAATCCTACTTCGTGTCCCTAGTGACCTGCAAAACAAGAGCAAGATGAACTCATCCCACCTACACTCACCCATGTGTGTCAGGGCCAGCAGTAGCAATTCAAAGCAGCACTTCTATTTAGTGGCTGTACTAAATTATTGCAGAAAAGGTATAAGGTCTCCGATAGCAAGAGGTGCAAGTTGCTTGCTACAGACACTCCTGATATGTTTAAATCACACGTAGCTGCTCTAGTTGAACCTAGTTACATACTAGGCTGCACTTAACACAAAATGCTGCAACACTTCTAATTGGGCTACTGAGAGCAACTGACTGTAAATAATTATAGAGTGGTCCTCACGGGTGATCATTAGTAGCCACAGGCATGGAGATCCAAGTGGCCACATTCATCACAGTGCCTAATTTTGCAGTTCACAGGTATTTACCATGAGTGCATTTGGTTCAACTGCATCTTCAGCGCTTGCGGGGGAGGAATAAAAAGCTTCCGTCTTCCCACACATATTTTATACTACAGTGTATTAATACTTTGGCCATCTGACTATGGAATTGTAATTAAAGCATCACTGAAATAATTCTGTCTCCAGTAAAAGATCTTTGCGTGAACACAAGATTTATAACCTGTTATAAAAACTCCAAGTCATGTGTACACTGCATAGGGACATTGCTTTGTAAGCCCTTGCTAATTCCAGGCCAGTGTTGAAATCCTCTTGCTTATTCTTAGTTACAAAGAAGTGTATCCTGAGTTCTGGGCCTATTTTGTACATGTTTCAAAGAATAAAATTAATAACTAATTTTTAGAAGAAACTCTCACATCCTAAGCCACAAAAGGGTTGATTTTTTTTTTTTAAATGACGTCCTCCATTTTTACTATTTCTTTTACTGGAGTAATTTATCTCCTTACATTCATAAGGTGACTCCATTAATAAATTTAAGAAGTGCTTAGAGAAGATCTTTTTATCACGGAGAAAACTGTTTATGATAGCTGCCTGTCATTACTCAGTTTGCAAGCCTTGCACTCTCTGCTGAGGTTGCCCATAGAGGATTCTTACAACCACAAAGATCTTTAACACATTTAAAAGCTGGATTCTGCAGGTAGGCAGACCACTACCACTTGATTGTAAATAAAACATATTACACATTATCTATGCCCTAAATATTCATCTTGCATTTAAAATTAAGTTTCTTGGTAAGGAACGTTCTTTATATCAATCCTGAGCAGCTGGAACATGATATCAGGAGAGCACAACAGCCCAGTTCAGTAACCGATTTACTTTTAAAATAGCATTTGCCAAAGTACTGCTGTACCTTAGCACAGAACGCCCCTCCATACAAAACACGCTCAGCTGCAAGGGCTCCTCCTCTCGAAATGGGTCACGTCACACCTACAATTATATTATCTGTGTTTTTTGAGGATATTAGAAAACAAAAATTAAACAGGGTCCTGTTCAGATTTAAAACTGACTTGAATTTCCTACAAAATTTGAATGTAGCTGCACGTATTCATCTATTTTTAACTTGACTTCCTGCAGGAATGTGGTTTACAGGACCAACTTCATCATCCAACTTCTTCCCTCTCTGCCTCCTTCCAAGTAGATTATCAAATTAATTTGCCCATTTAGAAATTCAAAAACCAACAAAGCTTTCAAATACTAATAAAACAATGCATGTTTAAAGAAATCTGGGGCTATACGGGGAGAATGCTTATCCCAAGCCCTTGCACACAGAGAGGTGAAGAAGGGAAATTCAGCAGTTACCTTCCTGACTGGCAGCAGTTGTCCTGCCAAGCCAGCAAGCGTACAGCTCCAGATGAGCAGCCGCCTGTGCTGTCTCTTGCACAGTGGGGGTGAACGGAGAGCTGGGGGAAGGAAGGATTTGGGTAACGAAGGATAACTCCTTAGCAAACCAGGCTTCATCAGTTCTGCTACTCGTGTGTTAGTTCTCACACCAGGCGTTCATCTCCGGCCCCACTTTCATTACTACAAATGATCCAGTGAATACAACGACAAAACAGCAGTCACCTGCTTCCGTGGATCAAATCGCTGGATGTTTCATCAGGCAAAGGAAATTCATTACAGTGTTTTCCAAGTGAGTCTTATGAGCAGACCTTAAAATAAAGCATTTAGGTGCTAACTCCTGCTGGTTTTAAGGGAAGCAGGATTTTAGTCTGTGCCAGGACCTTCAGTTTTTCTGCTGTGAGCACGTACCCTGCCTCCAGAGCCCTAACCTTCAAATCTATGCCCATGAAAACAAACATCTCATCCAAATGCAACTGGCAACACAGCAGCAAGAGGAGACAAGCTATGTATCATCCAACACAGCAGATCTGAGCCTGAACCTCCACTGAAGATACAAAGAATCAGTAGAACCTGTTACGTAGCTGTAACATGTTGCATAATTAGCAAACAAACTAGTTAATGCAGGTATTAATTTGGAGGGTACAAGATACAGAAGGACAATGTGGCTGGAAGAGCTTTCAGAGGGAAATGCCTTAGGGCAACCCACTGCATTTTATTGCTCCAGCTAAAGGCTGAAATCATCAAAAAAATCAGCCCAATTCATTCTCAGCCAAACTGTAAGTAGTATCACTACCAGCTCTGTATCAGTTTTCAAAGGCCACAGGGACATTCTGAACTTAAATAATGTTTTGGCATGCTTCAGCACAACGTTGAATGACCATCACCCCTTAGATTGCCAGAGAACTGTGGCAGAGGAGTGAAAGTGAGTCACCCCCGTGATTAAGAGTGGTGCATTTGCAGCTGTGAACAAGGACTCATGACCTCACAGATCTCAAATAGAGTTGCTGAAACAACCAGACCTCTGGCTTGAAAGCAAATAACACAGAAGACTAACCAAACATTGGCGGTAATCTTGCAAAATGATGACTCCTCTGCCTATTTAAGCATTATTATGCTCTTTAGTTATGCTTTGACTCAGCCTACAAAGTACCTCTTCCAGCAGCATACCTCTATCCTAAACTTGAAACCATCAACTTCACAAACATTTCATGCCTTGTGTGCTTAAGATTCATAGCAAACAAGAGAAGCCTGGACTTTGATTTTATGGTTCTGTGAAACCTACGCAGCAAATTATCACTGGTTTGGTTTGCAGGCATTTGGATCAGGGTACAGAATAGAAAAAGCAAACTCACATGGTGCATGGAACATCACTAGCACAGATGAATGATCTTTTATAAACTTGTCGAAGTCTTCATCAGTCAGGTGGTAAACTACATTTTCCTCATCTGCCCAGGGAGTCTCCGGAGCCTGTGGCTGAGGTGCCTGTGGGCTACAAGACAAACAGACACAGCTGAAAAGCAGCTCGTTGGTGCTAAGTAGTAATTTTAGCAAGTTGGATTGCAAGGAACCACCTTCGTGCAAATGTCCACATGAGTCTGACACACTAACCCTACTGAACAGCTTCAGTAATTCTTCCACTCAGAAATGATAAATGCCAAAAGTCAGACAGAACCGGAAGAGAAAGGCAAAATCCACAAGGAGCTCACAAGGACAGATCAGAAATGGAAGAGGACAGAACGAAGAGATAACCAGGCCGCTTAGTTATTACTTTATAAAAATCAGATGTATTTTTCTATTACTCTTTTAGCCTCCTCAGCAGGATGCTTCCTTTCTTACTGCGCTCACACTTAGTAGTTCTCAGGAGTCATTGCAAATGAAAGAAAAAAGCAGCAAGTAGAAACAGCCAATCTAACCAGTCACCTTGAATACCAACAGAACACTGATTATAGGGCTGACAGAGAGGAGTGGCAGTGTTGGGACCATGAGTGAGCTGTGTGCAGTGTACACCAGGGCATTTACCCAGAAATTCATGGTTTTACCCCGAACCACCCTGTGACCTGGGGAAGCATCGTTGTGTCCTCCCGCGACAGTGGGCTCACAGGCCTAATTCAGCAAAGCTACTCAAACTGCATGCTTAATCTAAAAGATAAGTAATGCGCTCCACCGACTTCCCTATGATTGCACATGAGCTTAACCATCTTTGATGGCTCAGAGCCAGAGAGACTGCTCAGAGACACACTGGAAAACCTGGAAATTGAACCTCAGTTGCTCTGGACCAGTTCAATTGTTCATCATTCCACTACACAAGTGCTTTTTCCTTTTATCAATGTACATTTATAAGAGAATTTGGCAGATGTGAACTAAACTATGCTAACTGACATTTTATTTATTAAAGCACTGTTCACATAAAGTACACCCAAACATAGGAACATTTGGAGCCAGACTTTGAAGCTACTTTATCCTTGCCAGGTGTAGTAATGAGTTCCAAATATCCCCCCCAAATTCCCCAAATTCTTTGGCAAAGCACAAGTCTGGATGCGGCCCCATCCCTGGTGAAAGCAGATTTACTATTTTTGATTAAAATGTATTATTGTGTTAGCTGCCTGGAACAAGGAATGGCAAACGGATGATAATTCATTTATTCTGCCTTTCTCATTACTAGGCTGAAAGCCTAGTTTGATAAAAAGAAATCAGTAGAGATACACAGATTCAGATAGCAAGTTGTGTTGATGTAAGCAATGGGTCCAATCCAAGAATATTAAGCAATGTGTGCAAAGCTGCGATGCACACCTCTGATGCTGCTCGTAGGATAAACAAACCAAAAAACAAACAAAGGTGGGAGCTGCACGAAGCCAAGCAGCCTAAAGAGAAAAAGAGGGAGGTCCCCATCCATGAGAGTTTACCACCTAAATGGCCCAGGAGACCCACAGCACAGGCAGAGCTGTGACAATTCAGGGGCTGTGTCACAAAGCTACCCAGAGAATCACTGTGCTTGCTGCCAAGCCTGTAGGAAACAGCAATAATCCACAGGTATGCTGGCAGAATGAAGGCTTTCCAGAAAATACCATGACACAATCAATTTGGTAGGGGAGTTGGTTCGAGCAGTTTGAGCATGATGAACATGGACACGCTGGCCACAAAGCACCAGAAGAAAGCTGTGTTCAGCAGAGCCCGGCATGACCTATTTCAGCAAGGAATTAGTAAAGCAGGGCACAGGATGTTTATTCAAATGGCCCACTTTAAAATGCTGTGCATGCTAATTAGCCTACACAGGAGTTGGTAAGAAGTACCTCAAAGCCTGGAGGAGACAACAAGCAAAATCTAAAATGTCATTTAAAACTGAGAGAAGGCACATCCAACGCCTGAAGACCAAAAATAGGATGACAGAAGTCTGGAAGAGATATCAAGAGCTAATTGAATTAAGAACAGAGAGCAAGTTCTTGATTTAATTGAGTAGTTAGCTGGTGCTAAGGAAAGGCCCAAGAGAAGTCCACAAAAACTGCGAGACAAACTAAACAGCTATTGGAGACAGCAATCTGTCTGGCTTGCCTACCATCCAGATTGATGCAGCTGTGTAAGAAGATGGATAAAAAAAATTATATGTACAAGATAGCATCTCCCGTGTTAATAATGCTGCGTGTTGGAGTAAGACTGTGATGGTTTATCTCTATCACCCCATAAAAACATCTGAAACACTACAAGATAGTAGCCAGTGCCTATTAGGAAGATAAGAGGGGTTAAGTACCTGTAGGCTGATGCATTAGGACACTTCAACACAAGAAAGAAGTGCCTTCACTAACAAATGAAAAGGTGTCGAAACCCTCCAAACTAGTAGCTCTTGATCTGAGGGAAAAGAATATGAAAAACATCCTTTTCACAGTTCAAGTAATTCTAACCTTTGTTGTTATACTCCGCAGCCCCCTGCCCTAAATCAGCACAGATCAACCACTTTCAGCACTTAGCCATGAACATTTAGAGGTCAAAGGAACAAGAGGGAGCTAAAAGAAAACAGCTGCCCTTCTGTGGCGTCTAACTTGTGTCCACAAAAAACAGGTCACTTCATACGGCACAGTGTCTTCTGGATTCTCTTTCAAGAACATACAGACAAGAGCACGTGCACGCACAGCATAAACACGCGTTGGTTCTCCTTGGCACAGGCACTCTAGCAGTGCCATGCCCCTGCTGCTCAGCACACCTGCTCAGCTGATTGGCATCTCCTATCAGAGCAACTCCCTGCCTGACATGTGCAGTTTTGTCTTGGCAGCAGCCTCCACCCTCTCCAACATCACTTCAGAATCACCTCTCATTAAAGGCGGCACAGCCTGGGAAACCAGAACTACACCTGACACTGAGGGAGTTCAGAGAGTGAGTATTAGATTTAGGATTTGGTCTTGGTGCCTAGCTAATTCATAGCCTATGCCTGTTTTGTAGTATTTGTGTTTTCAGAAAAGGGAGCCAGCATTCCTCCTCAGAAGTGAGAGGACACTGCTCCAGACACCAATATCACAGGAAATCACAACAGTGATGATATTAAATTCTAGCTTGAGTTATCTGGTGAGAGTTTTAATATTATGCTATTCTGAAATATAGAGTATACACCCTGCAGCTATCTAATTACAATCTTTGGCTTTCCTAAAGCCCCCACCATGCCATTTGACTACTTACACTCCTCAGAGTAATGCAATATTATGCACAGAGCAGATTTACCCTTTACATACAGTATTTTGTTTTAATTACAACATCAATTACTGGCAAAATTTAAGTATGCACAATTTCTCATACGTGCCTTCCTTAGAAGTTGCATTTATTATACAAAACAGGAGTAAGAAGGCTACTACTCAGATCATCTTTTGGGAAACTAATAAACATGCACTGAGCACTAAGTGAGGACAAACAGCTGTCTTTAGCTCTGGACTGCTGGAGTATCAGCCAAAGCCCACTGTGGCTTGTTAGCAGAGATTATCATTGGAAAGAGCTTGCAGCTGTTCTACTTTGCTTCCAGTAGCTGTGTTCACTTGCTGTCACAGCACTGATAGAAAGGCACTGCATATTACAGGGATTATCTGGATATTACGTGGGCAGACGGGGAAAAAACTCACCCCAAACATCTAATGTTTCACACATGGTAGCCAAGAGATAACGACACCCTTGCAGAACTGAAAAGCGTAATACAGTACAGGTGATGAAGTCACAGCCTTGCTCTGTGGGCTGATCAACTAATCAACATTGCTGGAGTTGCCATCTTAATCATTAATTTCTGAAAGGCTGAATGGACTAATTGAAGCTTAAAAGACCATAGCTAAATCTCTTCTCTTTGATCCCCAGGGCAGTGCTTGCTTTCACTGTTTGTACCTCCTGAAGCCAACAGGAATGCTGCTGTCACTGCATTTGTGGGTCCCCATCTTGAACCACCTAGCCTACCACCGCTGAAGCCCCTGGGCTACCTGCAACCCTTCCCATGCCCCCAGCATAGTCCCACTGGTGCAATAAAACACATTTATTTTAATCCAATTTTGCTAAGCCGTATTATCACAACGGTTTGCAATTTACATTGACTTCATTTAAATATTACTTCCTTGGTTGCAACAAATGAGGGAGGGTTACAACGGTTCTTCAAAACCCAAGAGCTGGGCCTTACTGCTAAAGGCAGCAGTCTGGTGATGGACAATCTCAGCTCTCTCCAGCAGCTCCACCAGCTTTGACAATGTGCTGATTTGCACCAACTGAACATCAACTATTTAGAAAGAGGGGTACATAAACACACTTTCTCCTGTCCTCCTCTCTCAGCTGCTAGTCCCACAGGCACATTCAGCCCCCAAAATATTTACAACTGCAAACAGATGCCTTTTGGTAGAACAAGACACTTTCAACACCACTTCAAGTCATAACGGGAAATAAACTTTGTAAAAGTGACTAGCAATCCAGGGTGCTAGTTTCTACTGCTTGTCATTGAAAAACACTCTAACTACTCCATCTGAAGGCCGAAGAACTAATGATAACTGCGTACTTGGCACATGCATTTTAAATAAAACAACCAAAGCCATATGTTTTGTGAGGTATTAAATTTAGGCACCCAAGATCATTGGAAATTTAAGTTGGCATTTTTAACAAAGCCAAGATCTGTGCATCTGCATTAATTTTGGTCCATAGTCTGTACCCTATTACATATGAAATGCAATTGTGAAACACAAGGCATGCCTAACGTTTGTTTTTTAGCATGCAATCTCTCTGTGCTAGTTCAGCCAGTCTCAGAGGGGTAGTTTTGTTTGCTCTTTTGAGCAGAGGGAATGAGGGAGAGATGGCTGATCCTAAACCATTACATTCTGTAAATAATGAAAGGTACCTAAAAGGTGGAGTGTATGAAGTTCAATGCCTTACTTTTTCAGCCACTCTGCTATATCTGCTGCGGTAGCACCATAGTTCTCAAAGTGGAACAGGAACTTTCCTTTCCTATTAAAGCAACAAAACAAGGTTTAGTGCTTGCCCTGAAGATAAGAACATGCAATTATAGTTGAGTGTATGATTTCTTAAATAGTAGCAAAACATAACTGACTCAAAATAGCAGATTGTAGGATATCCACGGACATTGTATTCTTCCTTTATCCTTTCAAATTCAGCAGAATAAACATTCATCCCCGCAAGAACCTGAAAAAAACAGAGCATAATTATATTGATTCTTACAATTCAGCAGTAACACCGTGACTTTTAAAGAGCAGTAAAGACAGCTAAACTCTGTGCAGATTCTGATTTTGCTCATATTGCTGTAAAGCAAGGGTGATTTCATAAAAGGCAATGAAGCACTTCTGATTTTGACCAAGGAAAAACAGAGCAATATTTGAGCCTAAGCCACAGAAAGCACACACCATTCAGCCTGTCATGTACTCCTTGCTTTCGCAGCATCTATATTTCCTTTTAGTCACCCCCTAGCAGAAAAAACGAAAGGGAATTCTCTGTATCTCACTAGTAGTTTAAAATACAAATCTGCAAAGAGAGCACAAATCCAACTAGAATTCTTTCTTCTTGTGCAAATACATGGCTTAGTTCACATCCAAACATTACACAAAGAGTTCTATCCACATTTTTTGGTTTACAGTCTCAGCTAACATCCAGAAAGTCTACCTGACCAAGCATTGACTATCCCAGTTCAAAAGTGTGCTTACTGAATGGCAAGGGGGAAGAAATCAGCATTACTTTGATGTAAAACATGCTCCATGAGCCCAAGAAATGCCATGTGGCATTTAAATACTTTAAATGTTAATTTAGGTAGGGTGTAATGGCAGTTGAAACAGCCTTTTCTTACAGATACTGAAAGATGGGCATGGGAGCACAGCAACTTTTCATACTGGTAAGCAAAACAAAAAGCCTCCTTTCCCTTTCTTTACCTCTGTCCCAACCCACCCTCCACACCAGCAATCCACCCCAAGCTTCGAGCTCAGGGCTCCTGTGCCCTCTCAAACTGTCTTTCTAAGACCTTTTTTCAAAGACTTTTGACCTAAAAATTTGAAGATATGACTAATTCTGAGTTTCTGTGGGTTTGAGATTCACACTGAGGTTGTTCTGCAGTCAAACCTTCAGCCAGCCAGTTGCTGAGATACAACTTCAAGATTAACTTAGTTTTAATGGCATTGACAGCTTAAATCATTTTAGCAGCAGGGTTTTAATCCTAACACCTCCTCCTTCCCCCTCCAAAAACAGGATTTTCTCCTTCCAGCTGAAATATCACATCAGAATTTAATACCAGGTTCCTGACTGCAGCAAACTGCATAGACCAACCAAATGTGCTCGGAGCCAGCATGAAATAAATCTTAAAGCACAAAATCCATGTTTGAAGGTCAATCTTTTCTAATAGCGTGCTGGAAAGTCACAAGAAGATGCTTTGTTTTCTCTCACCTATCCTGAGAAAGGATAAAGGAAAGCTACCTCAGAGGAGAGGAGTACAGAAATAAGATTTATACTGGCTGGTCACATCTCATATTTTGAATTTTCCTTGTAATTCTAACAACCAGATTGACTTCATTCATATGAGATACTGTGGCCCAATTCTCCCCTTCCCTTATCCTTCATGTCACTTCTTGAGGATAGGTAAATTCAATAGGATCAAGATGCAGCAGTTGCTTTACACAGTGAGAACTGGTTTCATTAATTCCCCCCCTTACACGAGCCTACCAGATTTAAGATTTGCCAAGAACTTTCAAAAGATTTCCTAGGTTTTACATGTGCATTTCCAAACATTTCAGAAACCCTGCTACATCTTCAGCCAGATTGCAGCAATTGATCTGAGTCAAGAATGTGGATTCATTCTGGTGTTCATACACTATGAAGCATAAATGACCAAAAATCTATTATAATAGGTTTCATTTTTAAAAACAAAAGTTACTGCTTTAGCTGGCCTAAAATCACACAATCATGTACCATCAAGGCTAACAGAGACCATCAAAATATACCTTCCACCCAAAGTCAGGGTCCTCCCTCTATACCTAAGCTTCTTCTGCCAGGTGTTTATCTAATTGTCTTTTAGCAAATGACTGAATGACCCTGACTTAATTGAAGTCCCTTACCTCTTGCAATATCCACAGCAATCACAAAGATCAGTCAATTTCTTTCACCTCTGCAGTGACATTTGACATATTGCAACACTTTACCCGCTCCCCACCAAGCTACCTGTATCTGAATCGACTTTGAACCTTTGCTAACTGGTCATATCTTCTAGGCTTCTGACTTCTGTTCTTCTGTGACCCTCACATCTTGCTGCTTGATGGAGCAGAACTAGGGGAATCTCTTGTGCCAAGGATAAAATAAACCATCCTCTTCTGATTTGGAGCCGCTCTTTTTCTTTCGTGATAGGGTTAATGGAATAGAAAACCCTACACTTAACATTGAACCATACAGTCTTCCACTCAGCAACTATGGCAAGATGGGACCAGTCCCAAAAGAGTTTAGTAACCAACAACAGATACAGTTCACCTCTTCATTTTTATGACCTATTAAGTAGGCAATACCATATTTCATTTTCCTGCTATATAATAGCCATAATCACTTTTAACCCTGGCACATCCTGACAGCTAATGACAGGTCTGATTAAAATGCCAGATCTTCAGCTCATCCAAAACAATCATAAACTTCCCAGCAATGCCTGATCTGGAGGTCAACGTTGCTCTCAGGCACCCCACGGATAATTTGCGATGGGTACAGCAGAGTTAATTTTAGAAATGGCAAACCATGTACACATCCCACTCAGGAAGCTAACTAGGTCATATTTAGATGAACAGATTGATATTTGTGAAAGACATTGGTGACAGTGGCATAACCGGACTTTCCTCTGAAATAAACCTGCACTAAAAACACTACAAGTGAAAAAAAGCACCTCTGACCGGTGCCAGCCCCCTGAGCTGGGCAGGATTAGCCCAAGCCTACAGAAACTCTTTCCTTTCTTTCTTGGAAATTATCAAACTAGAACAGATCTGGAGTTTAAATTCTCTGGTTTGAATTTAATAAAAACAGAACTACACGCGGACAAGGGATAATTGCAGGAAAATAGTGTTTTGCAGCATCCTCTCTCTCTGGCAGTATGTGTGTAGGTGTTTCTTTATGCTTCTAATTCCTGTCCACCCTACGCCTTGTGATGGACCTGCTGTGCAGGTCAGGAGTGCCTTCCCCGAGAAAACAGCACACCCTCCACAGAAGGGAGAGGAATTTGAATGCTGTCTGGCTGTATGGAAGCACTCTTTAAAGTATCTTATTTAGGACATTGTAAACCCTTGAAATCTGAACAACTCCCACTGCTTTCTGCCCTAAGCAAACAAGGATTTAGAGAAAAATTTAGAGAAAACACCTTGAAAAACAACTAGCTGGGAAAACATGGGGAAGTCTGAGTGCTCTCAGTGCTCATGAGATGCACTGACCAGAGCCGCCCCAGCAACAAACTGCAGTACTTCATCTTTTCCTCACCATGTACTGCCTCTCTTGAGGAAACTTATAACCCAAGTGATTCAACAAGCAGAATGAGACCAAATCCAGCCAAAGCCATGGAACAACAATCCCATTTCTGTGTCACTCAAGTGTTATTGGTATTATATAAATTATACATAGTGTATTATAAAAACATGACTTGGAAAGTGTCTTTGTCTTGCTTAGAGAGATCAATATGCCTTATTAGTACAAACAGGGAACCAAGTTATTGCAGCTGCTGCAAATTGATTTTATTAGGATCAAAACTTGTTTTCATTTTAGCCTGGTATAAATGCTAACTTTGTTGACAAAGCTATAGCAATGTTTATGCATGTAACACTTACGCTTACTTGTTAGGAGGATGATCAAGACAATGTACAGTAATCCCTCTCCCATGACACTGTGATTCTCCACTGAGCAAGTGGATTAATTACTACTCTAAGGGCATTCTTAGAGTTGTCTATGAAACATCAAGCCAAAAGCTGATCAAACCCAAAATGGCAAATATTTCTTTATCTTTACAGAAACAAGCTTAAGACTATAAACTCACCAAATAGAAACTAGACAAAGCAGTGTCAGAGCCCACTTTTCCCTGACAAAAATCACATACTAGATATAAAGGGTGAGTAAATGTCTCATTATGCAAAGTTTTAATAATAGCAAAAAAAGGAGATAATCCTGAATGAATGTGGAACAGCACCATTCATTTTTGGCTTTGTTCCAACTTGCTTAAAAATTACCCACTTCAATAAATATTTGTGGTTTTAAATATTCAAACAATAAATTAATAAAAGGATTTTCTTAAAAAAATGATTTTTTAAAAATAAATCTTATTTTCTCACTTACATATTTACCCTTCAGTTCTGTGGCTGCCTGCTGATAGGACGGCATCATTCTCTTACAAACACCACACCCTGATAAAAAAGAAACTGTGTCAGTAACAAGCCAACAACTCCATTCAGACTCTTCTACAGGATCTATGTTTCAAAGCATACCACAATACATGTTTTTATATACAACAACTTTTTAAATGAAATTCCTTATTTATTCCACTAATTATTGTATTATTATTTTTAAAGGATGCTACATCTTGTTATATGCAGCTATTTTTGCTATTTTTTCATGCTGCTCAGCTTCATATTCATTTCTTTTCCTAGTTTTGGGAAGAGCAACACCATTTTACGTTCCTAAGGCTCTGGGCTGAGCTCACAGTGGAATGCAAGATGAAAGATGTTATGCTCATCAAACCAAACCAAAAAGCTTTGTGCATTTCGAACGGGCACTCTAGTGACTAAGAAAGTCAGAATATGGTCTTTAATTAGGGGGGAAATGGGGGATGCACTTCAGATTCATCTCAGTTTAACAGGTCTTTGAAACTCATTTGAGACATCTCCTAAACACATTAAGCAGACATCAAAAGTTAAGCCATGCTCTGTTAATGGAGAAGACGATAACTCAGGAGAAGCAACAGCCCTTGTAATATACAAGAACTTCATGTGCTGAGGAAAAGACGAATAGTGAGTGAGGAAGACTACATGCATAGCTGGAATACGCTAAGAGCTGTTTGATGACGCTCGAGTGCTAATCAGATTAGCAATAAATCACCTTGTAAGCAGCAGGTTTCACCCTTGCCAAGTAAAATATGTGCACGCACACTGGGAAGGGAGGGACTGCAGACAGCAGGAAAGGAAGCTGTGGCCATGCACTTCAGACACTTAGAATAGAGACTCATGGTCCACCATGGGACAGCAGTCAACACTTTTCTTATGGTAAAGAGAGAAGGGTTTTGGAAGTATCTTGAGTAAAGGAGGAACATATTTTGCAACCACTGGTTTAGGACCACATCAGCGTGCCTGAGAGGAACATTCTTTAATCAGAGGAAAGAAAGCTTGTTTCTGTGGTCTTTCCACCTTTGATCTCTCCACCCAAATTACCACTGAGGTCGTTAAATTAGTGCTGTGTCAAATGATGATTTCTTGGTGGGCACAGACCACTCATTTAAGGCCCACTGAACTCTCAACTTCATCCAAACCACTGGAACAGCATCAAAAGGCACAAGCTGTTAAGACTACCTTCTGGATCCTCTACTTCTGTTGTCTTTAACAGGCCCCAAACTAGTGATCCCTTTCACTTCTCCTCCTGAACCTCTTACCACTCCCTGGACTCTCCCCCAGAATACAGAGCCATACCAGCCTCCTCCCACAGCCACCACCACACCATCCTTGCATTCCCATCCCAGCCCTGCTGCTGCTTTGGACTCCTTGCTCCCAAACGCACTGCAGTGGGGCCTCTCCTACCCATTAACTTCTGCACTACACTGGTCAGGACTGTCAAGGCACATACATTCCCATGCAGGCATACAAGAGTAACTCTAAAAACTCCTTTTTCTTCTGTTCTTTTTTCTTGTATTCTGACTCAAAAGTGGGATCTTCGATTAAACACGTACTAATTTTTCCACTAGGTAACACTTCCATTTTTAAAACCCTGTTTTCAATGACATTTTGAACAGCCCCTTTTTGTTGCCAAATGCGGACCATCTTCTGCAGGAGTCTTCTTTGGCAGTTAACTATAAGTAAATCTGAATGCCTGTAAGTATACCTAATTTTTCATATTTAGTGCTGTCTGACTTATATTATAAAGTCCAAAAGTACAGTGAATGGTCTCCAAATGGCAGGTAATATCTCCTAAGGAAAAGGCATGCTTTTACTCTGAGTCATTTCACCCAGACCAGGCATTCCTGAAATATTAAAGGAACTACATTTAAGTTTGCAGTCGCTTTCATCTCCCTCTGCAACAGTACATAATGAAAGAGCCCATTTCCTATGAATCTGCCACAATGAATCTAAACCCTCTGCTTCCAGCCAAGCTGAGAAAGAATGCAGCCGTCTTCCCCATGCCTTCCTAGACAAAGGCTCCAACATCCTCTCCTGCCAAAGACCCTACACCTCACTCCTCACAAGCAAGGAAATGAAGAACTCCCTTTTAGTAACCAGCCTGGATTTGCTGCTCCCAGGTATGAACATTAATGCCCATGTCAGGAGACAGCAACCTGCAACTCCATCTTCCCAAAGTCTGTATTTTAATACAACTGCTGGACGTATTCTGTCTCAAGTAAGTGGAACAGGAGTAAGAAAAGAAAAATTGGATAAGCACCAAATCAGAAGGTCTCATGCGTTAAATAAAAGATGAGGGAGTTAAGAATGGTGAAATCAGAGGGGGGGGGGGGGGAACCTTACAAGTAGGCTTCCTTCACAGCAGTTTAGGAATCAGCAAAAAGTATGATAGCACTGAAGACTAGCAGGTGTTTTGCCACTTCAAAAGAAGAGAAACTAGAAGGAGGAGGGTTTCTGGGGGAACGGTTCAAAGAGAACGAAGGGCTAGATAAGGCACATTTCAGGAAGAGACTCAGTTGCGGAAAACAATTATTCATGATACAGGTAAACTGCGACAGCTCTCCGCAGCAGGTCACTCCCTGAGGGGGTGATTTGTAGGCAGAGCGGGCGTATCGCCCCCCGCCGACACCGTGGCGGCCGCAGCCGCTGGCACTCACCACACGCCAGGCCAGGCCGTGCAGGCCCAGCCTGCTGCGGAGCGTGAAGGCACCACACTGCTGCTAATTTAATTAAGGAAAAAACATCCTCTGAGTGATGCATCAAGCTAAGTCTTGGGCAATTCTGGTCGTCTTGGTTGTACACAGGTGAGACTAAAACAGGTAGAATGGTGTTTCAGGCAATAATTACTAGAGAAAATACACTCAAACAGCAGATAGTCCTGCCACAGGATGCTCATTTTAAAAGAGAAACAAACAGCAAATTGGTAGCAATGCCTCTCATCAATTTCCCAACCAAGACAGTGCTGGGGGGCTTTTCCAGCTTAGGTCACACATTCGTTCCTTTCTCATGGCTGCCCTGCTTTCCAGCTGAGCAACAACTCCAGCACAACAATATTTTGTTTTCAAAACCTGGAAAGCCTCTCATATACCTGTCACCACAAAATGCGAAGAAGCAGTTATAAATTTGTAAAATTAAGGAAGAAGCAGCCAACACAATGACAAGATCAGAGCAATGCAGTGTCAAGGTCACAGAAGAAATGCAGCAACTCCAATATGCTCTTCTCTTTCCTTCCTGCCACCCCACCAATTAAACTCCATTTGTATTCAGGATACTCCTGCCAGTGACAACAAAAATACCCAGGGTGCCTCCTGGATGGAGCAAGAAAAGTATTCCTGCTCTTGACCACTGTGCTGTAGCTCCCTCTGCATCCAGTTACTGAGAACAAATAGAGCTTCTTTCAACTCCACAGCCTCTAGAGATATTTTGTTTGTGTGTAACCACTTGTCTTATGACGTGGCCCAAAGCACAAAAGAAAAAAGCACATACAATGCTCATTTGCACTGCCAGCTAGAAGCACTGAGGGACTACACCCCCTCGTAAAGCTGTATTAACACTAATGTGCTCAGAGTATCGCGCTTCTACCACAATGAAAATCTAGAAAGGACAACAGGTAAAGAAATTACATAACGTAATCCACCACGTGGATTTCAATGTTAAAAGTGGTACAAGATGGCATTAGTAAAGCACAGGTGAGGCTTCCACTCAGCCTTGTACATAACCCAGTGAAGAAAGGAACAAGTGAAAGGACATGCTGGATTACTTACACGGGGCATAGAACATCATCAGAACGGGTTTGTCTTCCTTCTTGAGAAGCCTTCGCAATTCCTAGCAAACAAACCAAATAAAGTAAAAACAAACTTATACAAAATGACATCTCTTATTATGAGTAGTGTTAAAACTTTTAAAAGCCAATATACGTATTAATAGAACATGGGGTCACGTATCTGAGGGAAAAGAAGGGTCACAGTTCCTAATGGACAACACTTGAGTTCCTTCTGCTGGTTCAATTGTAGCTTGAAATGAGCTGGCAAAACTTGTCATAGACAGAAATATCTGCTAAATATTGAAGACTAGTATCTTTGGTGTTAAGATGTGGAAATTGTACTGCTTGGTCAATTCTCAGTTCAGAACCTGTGACTGGAAACATTTTCTTCTTTGATCCATCCAAAAAATGTATTCTAACTCAAGAAGTCAGACTCAATAATAAACTAAAGTTCAGTTTCCACACTATGAAACCTGGTCAGGGCTATGAGGGGTCATGAGAATAGATTTTTCACTACCAGCATGGTGGTGAAATGAGATGAAGTTTTCAAATTGAACACAACCCTTGGAGGACTTATAATAGAGTACAGGAGGTGAACATTAAATATTAATCTTCCTACAAAAACCTAATGTCAAAATAACTGTTTCTAATATTAAAAATGAAAGCTAGAAAATTGAAAAGGCCCTTTACGAAATACCAGTGAGGGTCCAATCAATTAAAGTTTTAAAAATCAATAGGCTAGAAAACTAATACAAAAGACCAAGCTGATTATATTAGAGAGAAAATCATGGGGAGCTCTGTGGTGGCACTAGCTTTTTAAGGTAGTTTTATCTTATTTGCTGCCTTGCCGCAGTGGATGATTACTGTACAAGGTTAAATCATTCAAGATCTGGAGCCTATTCCTACCTGCTGCAGAGACTTCCTGAGATGACCTCAGGCACACGAGAGAATCTAAGCTGTAACTTTGACAACCTGCAGTTGTAAGAATAGCATTTTACCTCCTCCTTGCTTCCTGCAGCAACTGCACCTTGGAGCTGCTACACTTCCTGAGACAAACAGGTCTCTTCCACCCCAACATCCACAATGCTTTAATGCTTGCTGTTTAGGTGACAGACTAATATTATAACCACACACAGGGCAGAGGAAGGAGGGAAGCAGTAGACCTTGCTCTGTGGTTATTACAAAACACGGGCTTTGTCATGTCACAGTTTGGGTGCTTTAATCTTCCCTTCCAAAAGATATAATGGTGCTTCACTAAGAGTTTAAACAAACATGCACACTCCTCACATTACATATATTTATAGAACACACAGAATATTTCTCCAGCTGATGTACCTTTTCACTGTCGATATGCACAATATCTTTGGCTTCAGGATCCTCCTCCCATAGTGGCGCACCTTCTGGATCCTTGAGAAAGGCCACCATGGACTATTATAAACAGGAAAAAAAAAAGACTTTAAAGCAAAATGAATGAGAACCATCAGACTCCAATCTCAAATCCATGCTGTCATGTGAACCCTATCCAATCAGGGCCTTTGTTTTTCCATTTTTACACTCATCTGCTATAGTGGAGATGAAAACAAATCTCCTATTGCAGAACCAAGTGATGTACTGTTGTGTACCTTCC
The DNA here is from genome assembly GCF_011077185.1 of Oxyura jamaicensis. Lineage (NCBI taxonomy): Eukaryota > Metazoa > Chordata > Aves > Anseriformes > Anatidae > Oxyura > Oxyura jamaicensis. The sequence continues at coordinate 24,895,155 of NC_048899.1, forward strand.
TCAGAACTGATATGCCAGCTTACCAGTGCCTGCTTCCGCTATAAAACTGAGGAAAACATGTGGAGGTAGACCAACAAACAGATGGAAACTTCAAGGATCCTTTGGAGAACTCTTTCAATTGTACTAGATCTGTAATACTTCCACAGCTACACCCTGGCTTAGTAGAAAAGATTTCTCTTTATGGAGAGGTCAGGTTCCTATGCCCTTCACTGCATCTGAGCAACTTTTGCATCCAATAGGATCAGCAGGAGGGCACACTGAACAAAAGCAATGAACTCCAAACTTATAGACCAAATTGCTCATTTGGTCAGAGGAAAAATAATCCACCAGTGGTTTCCCCTATGACCCATTTACCTAGAAACCACAGTCAGTGGATTTTTAAGTAGGAGTGTTACAAGCAAACATGACAAGAGAAGCAGGAAATATGAGACCCTATGGTTCTGCAGCTCCCATATTTGACAAGCAGAATACTTGCGCAAGCTTACTTTATAACTGCTCTACCTGACAGACAACCAACAATTCCTGTGTCGGCAGATCACAGATACTCTCTTTATCACAAAGAAATAGTTCCTACTGATTCTGATTTCAGACTGAGCCTGAGGGAAACTCCAGCCCTCTGAAGTCAGAGACATTCTCCACGGAATTCAGCAGAGTAGCATTGCCCCCATTTCCAGCCGCATGTAGGGATGTCAGCTGGATCACTTATCCTCAGATATCTGTGCTCTAGGAAATACAATCCATGCTCACTGAAACAGTCTCAAGAAACATTTTTGCCACCTCTCTGCCTTGGGTAGGGCTGCTCTGGTACAATACCCCAACAGCTTATCAACAGATAGCACAGCTCAGCTCATTTTCCTGCATCTCAACTGGAACTACAAAGCTTGGGAGGATTCAGAGCTTACAGCAGGATTCATTTATGGCATTAATGTTTCTGTCTACTTGCTTAGCTAATATTGAAGAGATTTGTCTGATCATAAGAGGCAGCATGTACTAGTCACTAGACAGCAAGCAAAGCACTTGATGTACCCAGTGAGAAGACCTAGGGGGTTAGGTAGTAGTGTTGGGACCACAAACACTGAGTAGAAGAAATTTGTTTTCATATGGCATTAGCAGAGAAAGAAGCCAGCTAGAAGAAATTCAAGTAATTTATAATGCAGTTATAGTTGTAAAAAAAAAAATCCAAAACTACAGGCATTAGCATCCCAAATGATGCTGTAAGAAGACAGTAACATATGGATAAAGGAGAGAAGGACAAGGCCAGGGAGATATTCCACATTTCCGAACACCTCATCAAGTTCTGCTTGCTCTCAGTCTGCACAGACCTCAAATATATCCTGGCTGAGAGGAGAGAGGGGTCAACATTTTAAACAGCTAATGAGTCCGATTGACTCCGTTAGTTTCAAGAATTCCTACGTGCCAAATTCAGTGATGTAGAAACAGATGTGGTTAGAGGACGGGGGATTAAAGAGATTTAATTCTTGCAGCCTCTCCCTCTCAGCCAAGAAATAAAAAAATTAGATGTGTAATGTCTTCTGGCAGGAGCAGGCAGTACGGTGCCTTGCACTCATTACTCCACTCTGTGAAGAGCACTTCCTGAGTGCTTTTAAATGGGAAAGAAAAATCCCCACAAACAAACCACAGTGCTGTCTAATCACAGAAGAGCAGTGGTCCCTAGGCTGCTGGGTTAGAGACCTGAGCAAAGTCCAGGCCATGGCACAGCAGCCCCCATGCTGAAGGACCAGCTACTCTCCTGCCCTGCCGTGATAGGGTCAGGACCTGCTTTGACACTGCGGCCCCGACAGACCCATGCTGGGCTGTAACCTGCTGCCTGAACCCCTGCAACAGCTTTGAACGTCAAACTCCAATTCAGCACAACACAGGACGTGCCTTTGTCCAGCATACACTGCAAGTTTTAATAGCACAATAGCTGGCTATGATTTACAGACTCACATTTTAACCTGAAAAAAAATAAATATGGAAACATCCCTGTACATCTCCCTCCTTTTCAGTAATGCAATAAAGATGCTTATAAAGAAATTTCCCATGATTTCATACACACACACCCTCCTACAAGAGCAAACTTGAAAAGGATATAGCATTTACAGCAGGTCTAATTGATTGGGTTAGTCTATTCCCTTGGCTAGTAGTGAACAGATTTATACTTTACAGAGTTTTTTCCTTTTAGAAAAAGTAAAACTCCCCTGTACTTTACTCTCCAGTAAAAGGCTTCAGCAAATAATACTGGATACTGGTTGTATGGCACTACAGTGGATTAAGACACAGTGTAGCTAAAGCAAACAATTATGATCAAAAAGTGATCTAGCCTTAGATCTCCAACAGCAGCTCACTACAGATACTTGGTTTGAAAACAACACTAGCACCATTCTTACAGAACATACATGGTACCGGCTCTCAATTTCTGGCAAGAAGTAATTAAGTTTATGGACTCTGCACCAGCTGTTGTATTCGCACCTCTGTTTGCTACTAATGGATCTATACTTTATGACTATCCAATACTGCTTCTAAGACTTTTAAATTATTAACTTTTAGAACATATGGCTACGAGTTCCACAACTACTTTTTTTAAGCACAGAAGACTTGTTTCAAATCAGCTGCCTCAAAATGCCACTGCTTACACTGAAGTATTGAGGTGAAGCAGGCAATCATTCCATTCTTCAAGCTACTCAGTTATATAAATACCCATCACAATCCCCTTCCATTGTCCTTTTTCCAAGCACAAGAACCCCCAATGTAAATATTCAAGCCATTGATAGTTCTGATCATCCTTACTGCCCTTCTGCAGTACTTCCATGCCTCTCACTCAGTGGGGTAACCAGAAACACGTACTAGATGCAAGATAAAAGAATCCAGTGGATTCAGATGGTGGAGTGACATTTCTTCTTCCACCCTCTTCTGCTCCTTCACTAATCATTTAACTTTTTAAACTACTGTTAAGCACAGAGACAGTATTTTCAGGCCATCTACTGTCCTGGCTGGTAATTCAAAACCTAGCCTGCAATTACTCCAGCATGTTTGGAGCTGTGTCCCTTCCTTCCCCCACATGTTCATTACCCCACAAATTCTAGCTTTCATATTGACAAGCCACTTGGTGAGAGCCTTCCCAACCCCCCCCCCTTTTTAAAACAAAACAAAACAAAAACTATTCCTAAACATTTTACACCACCAAACTTTGCTACTCTGCTACTCTGCTCTGATAGCAAACTCTGCTATCCACCCCCTTGACAAGATACACAAACAGCTCCGATCCTAAGAAAGGTCTCAGCAGCGGGAGGTTCTGAGTACTAATGTCCCCCTACTGTGAACACTGAACTACCCTTTATTCCTCATTTTTCTAGGAGTTAACCCACAAGGACATCTCTGATAATTACATAAGGGTTTAGTTACTTCAAGACATGAAGAGCTTTTCTTAAGATTCCGAGGACACTATCAGCTGGATCAGCCGTATCTATGAAATTGCCGATTATTTCAGAAGAATCCTTTTACAGCGATAAAGCATTTCCTCTTCAGAGCTGTGTCCATTATTCTCCAAAACATCATATTAATATTTGTATGTCTGCTGGGTGCCTGGGAAGGAGATCCGAGTTTTATTGCCACAAGCCTGCTGAATGATGTGAAACAAATCCTTTAATCTCCCTGTTCTTTAGTCTGTCCATTTGTCCATAAAATGGGTACGATACCTGATGTAACTGTATCACTCTACTGCTTGCTGTTTGTAATGTGCTGGAAAACTTGTCACAAACTCAGCTGAAGGTGAGAAAGAAGTGTCACTGCCTCAACACAAGAAAACAGGGAGAAGTGGTATGGAGGGAGAAATACAGACAACATTAATCATTCTGCTCCTGGCAGCTGTATGAAACAATCACCTGAGTTTTGACCATTGCCCAGCTCTGATGCTCTGCCCAACCTATAAATCATTAGCAGCTGGTTTCACAAGGGCAGTTAAATTAAGAAAGAATAGAGCTCCTGGAGGAAGGGAGCTTCAAAACCCCACTTCTGTCCACACTGGACTCACACTTCCCTGTACGTGGGGTCACCCCAGAGCGGCTTCCTTCTCACCAGCTACAGGCAAATACACCAGTGGGCAAGAGTGAAGGGGAAAACACTCATCACAAAATTGTAACTAAAAGAGTAATTCATATAGTTCCTGTTCTGCTATGATTGCGTCTAGCTGAAACCCTCCTTGGGGCTCTGCAGGTGCCTTCCAGATGATCCTGTCTGTAAGGAATTGAGTCACGGCACTAACTCCCAGCTGCAGTATTTGATGGAGAGCATGAAAGATATCTCAACCACTATTCAAACCACCCACATTTAGGCACCTAACAAGTCTCCATCACCCCACCCACTAAGACGGAAAAAAAATAATCATGTGCATTTCCTCAGTAAGTAGAGAAGGAGCCTCAGCCACTTGCTGACTAGGCTAGGTATCTAACAGTGCCCTTCTCAGTGCCAGGCAGCATTGCTACTTCCAGAAATGGAAAGATGCTCAGTCATCCTCTCCCCACTTCGTGTGAATCCAGCACGACAACCTCAAGTGCAGGCTAAACAGATGATTCAAGCCACAGAGCATTTCCAAGACAGACCCCTCCATCATCTACCCCACAACAGCTCTGCTGTGGATGGAAGGTAACAGAGCAGGCATGCTTAGGAGTAACCACTCTGACAGAACTGGGTTCACAGAGCATCTCACGCCAGCTTTCTTCCATCCCAGCCCAGACCTTTGAAGGAAGAAGAAAAGGGAAGTGAGTGTAACCCTGAGAGCCTGAATTGACTTCATCAAGCCCCCAACAAGACCAGTGACTGTGCAGAGTCCAGATTTGCTGGAGAAAGAGGAGGAAGTGAAACTCAAACTGGCATCAGAACTGGACAGAAGATGTTTCTGGAATCCAAATCGTCATGGAGCACTCCCAGCACTTCACTAGGGCTTTGCAGAAGGTTGCTCACTTTCAGCATGTTTACAGTACATTTCCCTGTCATAGAGATCTACGTATTCATTTCAAATTTCATGTCTTCTTCCTTCCATTGTGCTCACAGAACATTGCTTCCTGTTGTTTTGTGTCAAGATTTGCAGGAAAACAAAGGTCATTTCATCCCTGCTGCACTGTGGGCACATCCATAGGGACTGCATTTCCATGATCAAATCAAAGATAAGGCCACTCAATTGTTTATAAACACAAGACCTAAAAACCTCAGGGAACTCCCTATCAAAATGCAGTATCAACTAATACCTTTAGTAATACTGCCGTCAATAGCATCTGGTAATCAAAACCAGAAGATCGCTATTTGTTATCAGCTTGAACATTAACTCACATGACAGTTTAACATGGGTTCAGTCTTGTTAATAATACACAGCTTTTCTGGATCTGTGCTTGGCAGATGCATACACGCAAAAACCCTTAGGTCATTCTGACAGCTGTTTATGAAGGTTAACCCCATCCCTTTCATGCCTTTAGCATGAAGTACCACCAACACCTGTTTTTAATCCACAGACGTCTCCCCCGTACCTAGCAAAAGAATAATAATCAAGTTTACCTTCAACGTGACAGCTCTGTTATATTCAGTATGAAATGCACCGTCCCTGTTGAACAAGGAGTGGGGAATAGTGTTAACTTACAGTAGCATTGCTGGAAATCCTACAGCTGTTCTCCCTCACTTCTCACTAACTAGAATAACATTATCCTGCCAAAGCCACAGAACTAAGCAGAACTGACACCACAGCAATTTAGGGAGGGGAGGGGTAGGGAAGAGTGAGGAAAGAGGGAGGATGCAAAAACAGAATGTCATGCAAACAGGTCTCTAGTAAATAATTCTTCTCTGATGCTTTAACAAGAAAATTTACTAAGGCATGATCTTTGGAGATGCAGCTGCTTGGTGTCTCTTACATTTACAATACTCCCACTCCTATTATTTTCTGGAGAAAAAAAAAAGAATCTTGCACTCTCACTACACTTGCCTTTCCCCAAGTATATCACAAAGTAGCGTCCCAAGTCGAAAAACAAAAGCACAGAGAGGTAAAGCCACCTTCCCAAGGCACATGCCAGTAGGCAAGTGACAGAGAAAGCAAGAGATCCAAATCTCAGCCGTCAACACTGTGCATTGGGTAGTTTTAGTTCACTGGACATCTCTCCCACAAGTCCAGTTCATGTTTTTAATGTATGCTATTCAACAGCAGAGTAAACTTCTGTTACAACACATGCTTCCAAAATGAAGAAACCATGAGCAATTTCACATATCAGAGGGCACAGGAGAAACAAGAATTCCTCATGCAGCAGCAGAACAGAGCTGCAAGGAGAAAGAATAGTCCTAACAGGGGCATCAACAATTAGGAACTACAAATCCCAGCCCAGCACTCACTTATAATGGAGTAATTCCACTCCTTTCTCCTTTGAATTAGGATCTACTTTCATCTTCTTGCATAATTTTCGGCTTTCAGTGTCACTGCAAAAAACACATATTGGAAGAAAAACGGTTATAAGAAAAATAAATCAAATGCATTCAGTTCTGAAAACTCATTGCACTGCTTCCTCTTCAGTAATTAGTTGCACTTAATGGTTATTTTAGAAGCTGCTCAGCTAAGTTTGTGTGACAAGCATTGTGGAAATCTGCATTAGCCAATTTAATTCTTTGGTTTGCCTGGTCAGGACACAAAGGACTATGTTAAAACCACAATGCCAGGCTCTGACCATCAGAAAAGGAGTCCATTCTAGCATGTCCAAGTACCTCTGAGCTGACCTTCTGTCTGTGGGACTAATACAAAATTCAGGAAATCAACTTTCAAGACTGTTACTGTTAGGGTGGTAGCCAAAGAGCACTGCTTGTGAGAAGATTCAAAGAGAAAAAGCAGGTCAGCTTTTGTATCTGGCAGAAGGTAACTCAGAAAGAAGAAACATCTCCATGGCATCTCCAAGACCAGCTTGGAAGTGGCCAGCCTTAGAAAGGTCTCAGAAAATAAAAATCAATCCAGATTTTGGAGCCCCACGCCCAGCAACCCCATCCACAGTATGTATGAGGGATGTGGCCTCGGCCCATGCCAGGGAAGCAGGTGGTTTTCAAACTGAAAAAGAGTGAAGTGCTTTCAGCTCAAGCCACATTAGGCTGAGTTAAAGAGAAAAGGGCCACGGGAGAAAACTGCACCGTTGGTTAGGTGGGAGGTAAAGGGTCTTTGTGGAATACGCTGTCCTAAATGACACAAATGCAGATGTAAGTCTGCTTCCAGCTGGAGTGAATGTGAAGTGAGGCACAGACCTGGGGAGATGAGTGGAACAGTGGGACTACAAAGAGAAGAGGATGATTCACGCCGATGAAACTAGCCTTTGCATTGACAAACAGCAGGATTAAAAAGCTTGAAAACCTGTTCCCAGCAGAGGACAACTCGTACTTTTTGCACAGATAAATCAATTTAGAAAATGAAAACACTGAAAATCCATCAAGTTTAAACCAATTAGAGATACATTAGAGGCATCGAGATGCAAGGGTCCCACCAAATGAAGTGCTGCTGCCAGCACTGGTGCTAATTCTACCAACGTTCTCCAGCTGCCTTTCTGCAAATGGGAGGAACAACAAACAGTAAGTTTGCAGTGTGCTGAAGATGACAGCACACCTTTGTGGAAGCTTCCCAAACAATTATTTTTAGATGGAAATAAGGAAGGGGATACTATAGACATGTGCATGGGAATCAGAATGTTAGGCTGAAACTGAAAGGAGTACTTTAAGGAACCAGCAAAGCATGTAACCACCTCACCAGTAAGGAGCACTTTTAACCCCCAATTGTAGAAAAGCACATTTCTCTGAAGTGCATTGCTGATTTATGTCTGTTCTGTGTTTTCAGATCATAGCCAAAGCCAGTCACTGCAGCCCCTAAACACCTTCTTTGCTTCTCCAGGAGTTTGGAGATCTGAGCCTGAGCAGACAGCAACTTTCCTATGGTTTGCTGCTGCCTTTTTTTCCCCCCAGACTCCAGTGGAAAACGGAGCTAAAACATGTCATCTGTTCGCTGAATAACACGAACATCCCTCCTTGCAACCAAACCAGGCTGCAAAACAAATAACCTGGATTTGTTGTTCTGCTGAGAAAGCCAGCAACACCACCAAACCTGGGGCCAGAAACATCCTGTCTTCGCTTACCTGCAGTCCTGTGGGCTAAGCCTAGAGGACTCACAGGTCAACAAATCTCGGGAGGAGGCACCAGTTTCAGACCATCCCCCCATCTTGCCCCAGACACAGATCTAGGGGCACAGACCTACGGCACTGCTGGAGTTAAAGGTTTGGCAGTCAGCTTAGGTCAGCCCACGTTAAGGTCAGTTAACACTTGTAAATATCCTTCTAGACACTCCCCAAAGCTTCCAGGATATACAGATATTTGTGGCCACCTCAGCCTTGTCAAGACAAACATTAGGCGGTGGTGAAGGTAAACAACTGCAATGCTGAAAACCTGCCTCTAGCGACAGGGTCTGTGACACCTCAGGAGGTGGTGACAATTGTTCTGGCATAGGCAGAGGACCAAAATCGGTGTCAAGACAAGTCTGTTGCTAGTTCTGCCATCAATTCAGTGCAACTTCAAACCATGTAGAGAAAAAGGGGGAATTTTTCCTTGTTCATCAGTTGAGTAAGCCTTTGGATCTCTAGAAAAGTTCTGCAATGTTAATAGCTGGAAAGGCGACCAAATATGACCACTGCGACATACCCGTAAGCAAGGCACTAGCAACTCCTCCCACTCCAATGCCTACCAACTCCTTTCCCGTTTGCATGAGCTTCTATTAAAAAAGGAAAGATAAGAACAGCTGTTTCACTAGAAGGAACAGACTAAGCCTGCCCTGCTTTCGGGATTGCTCCATTTTTAGAGATCCCTGTAGCTGCTTGAGTGCACATCCATTATCACAGGAAAGCAAGCAGCAGTTTGCTCCAGTATGTCTCTTGCTATTTACTGGGCTGATTCTCTGCACCAGTGCATTGGGAGTTTACTCTGTTTATGCAATCTATCTGCACTGATGCAAGGGATGGAAGAGGAGCAAATTCCCCGAATAGGAAATGTCTAAATATGTATCAGTAATTTTTTTTCAAGCATCAGTGCAGATTTTTGCACATGCCAGACCCACTGATTCAGATGCTATGCTGAAGTTGCTCTGGAAAAGGCAGAAAACAAGATGTGCAGCAACAGCAGAGGTGAACCCATTCTACTTTTCCTTCTTCCTTCATTTACAGCCAGACAAAAATAACCTGCAGAGAGCAGCCCTGCTCTGATATCACTTGGTAATGACCATTATCCTTAATATGAGTAAATATCAACACAGATGCAGCCTGCTCTGAGATTCGTCTCCTTTGGCTGGCAGCCAACAGCCTCTCTCCGAAGATGAGCTTCTCAGCTCCCACATGGGAGAGGGTAATTAGGACTCCGGTTCTTACAATTTAATTATGCCACTTGAAGAGGCAGTGTAAGAGTTTGTTATAACAACTGAAGCCAGGGGACGGGACACTGATGGACAACAAACAAAATGCCCCCAAAATCAGCCCTGTGCCACCCAGGCCAACACATTCCAGATGTTGGCTTGAGGGTGGCTCAGTAATGTGCCCCCAGGAGCCGTCCTTGGCTGCCTCATAACATTTCTGTGCAGAGCAATTCAAACTTAGCAGATCCCTGCTGTGCTACTGCTGAAAGGGACCCCGCTTTGCCTGCGGGCACTCCTAAAGCTTTATCTCTGTAGAAAACCATCCAAAACATCACCTTATCTGCAGTACGGCAAAGGACCCAACCAGCAGCTACGTGGTAATAAGGTCGAACTTTAAGTGGGGCATCAGCATGGCTTCCCTCCTCTCCCACAGGCACCTTCCCCACACTCCCCACTCCTGCAAAACCAAACTGGAGCTTCAAAACACTCCTGGAGAAGCAAAGACACACAGCAGCTTGTACAAAAGGTCTGAGTTGACCTAAGCAAGGAATCTAAATAACAAGACAGCACGCACTGTAGGAACACCTCACCCTCTCCAGGCACATCCCGGACTTCTCTACTGGTCGGCTTTTCTGTCATTTGGGGTTACGGTGGAGCTGGCAGAAAGCCCCAACAGCAGCACTCCCTGCAAACCTCTGAAGTCCCTTGTCAGTGCTAGCTGGCATGAATAATCACTTTGCAGCCATCTGCTACCAGGACGGGAGGAGGGTGAGGGGCTTGCTAAGGAGACCTGACCTCCTTTGGATCACAACCAGCAAAGCCAACATCCAGACGGGACACATTCCCACAGGCACTCATCAACAGCAGAGCAGGATGCTCCGCTGCAGGCTGGGGAGCTGCTGGCTCGTGGCCAGAAGGGTGTAGAAGTGGTGAGAAAACCTGGTGGCAATCCCTGGTGGCAGGAGTTACCCACAGAGAGGCTTTAGCAACAGCCTGGTAAGGTAATTCGGAGAGGGAAAGAACAGAGCAGCTAAGAAAGCTAGACAGGAGGAATACAAAAATTAGTTGGCTGCACTAGGTCCACACAGATTTCTAAAAACAAAACAAGTCTAATCTGGATATATCCTAAAAGACAGTGCCTGGAGGTAGCAGCACAAGATACCAACCTTGGGGCAAATTCAGATATTGTCCTGGCAGGTCATGAAGACAGCAGGGTAAGACCAAACATCTGCAGCACCAGCCTTTCTCACAAGCACAAACACCTTCTCCAGCTCCCTAAATATTGCCTTTATCACGTCCTGCTGACCTCCAGCACCTCAGCAAGATGGGAAAACAACCCCACAACCACTGCGTCCTCTGGGGAGGAAGGGTCTGGAATGACTGTCAGATCCTCATTCAGCAAGTGACATAAATGCCATCAGAAAGTTGCCAACGTAATAGCACCATGTGCATGTGCTGTGCAGCCACGTCACTCAGACAGTGCTGGCGTCTGCAGTGCTTCATGATGCAGATGGGACCAAACCTTCCTTCTCGCCTGTACCCACGGCATTCCCAGGCAGCGGAAAAGTGATTAACAAAAACACTGCGGCAGCACTGATTTAAGTAACAAGGTCAGCTTCTGTGCATGCAACCACACTATCTTGCTCTCCAACCAGCACATTACATAACCACACGAACCACAGCTCTCACGGTCTGTAGAGCAGATAAGATCTGTTTATCTGTACGTCTCTGAACCAAGGCTCAACAACGCATCTACACGATGCTTCAGCAGTCCCTTGCATCAGTTGCACCTGTAGACCCCATCAGGATGGAGGCAGGCTCTGCTGTACAGAAAAGAGACACTGCCACTGTCCCAACAGCGGGAAGAGATGAGACTGAGCAGATCAGGAGGAGGAGCAGGCAGATATATAGCAGGGCTGCCCGTAACACAAGCTGTCCAACACTGGAACAAGCTTTGGAAGGCTCCAGTCAAGGCTGTCACGAGGTTATCGGCGCACTCTATTGTCCTGCTGTTTAATTGCTTTCATTCCCTTACATCGTGGTGAAAAGCAGCATAGAGAGAGCAACTCCAGTTATAATTTCAGGGAAGTGCAGTCTCAGACTACCCCTCAGAACTGAATTATCAAACAGGGTTTCCCGGCCCAATGCACAGCTTTTGCAATGCCCTCTGGCTATCTTCCAGAGGGTACCCTCTCCAGACAACAGGCTGATGAACATCCTGAGAAAGCAGGGAGTTGAGATCCTGCCAAACAACTAATTGAGCTTGTGACCCAAAACAAAAAAAAAAAAGGCAGCAAAAGGGGTGTCAACGCCAGAAATTTCAACAAGCCGCATAAAAATAAAAACTGCATTTGTACTTGCAAGCCTAATCTGAAAGAGGAAGTCATTAGCAGTCAGTTGTAGTTGGATTTGCTCCTACAGGGTTCAGAAATCAAAAAACACAATTCATTAGCCATTGTGCGTTGGCCAGTATGGCATTTTGACTACGCTCCTTCCAATCATCAGTCCTCAGCTCCAATAAGGCCATTCACATCACAGCAGCCTGCATACTCTGCTGACCAAATGAGAACAGACCGACGTGCCCCAAGCCCATCCTCTCAGGCTGGGGGCATCACCTCCGTGTCATCCTCCCTCCTAGTCTGGGGTGGCAGCTGCTACCACCTCTGCTTACTGTATGCCCTGTTTGTAAGGCTCCTCATATTCTCTGACAATCCCAGACCCTTCTGTATCACTCTGAGACAGACCTGAAATAAGAGAGTAAGAAAAAAAAAAATCACTTCTCAAACCATCAGCCTGGCTTGCAAGAGCACTTCTCCAAAGAGCGGTGCTAAGCAGCCAGTGGCCGGTAATGGCTTACATCTACTCGAGCAGAAAACACACACACAGCTCTTGCTGCAGCCGGGCACTTAGATACTACGCTCAGGAGTAGGCTTTAAGAACCTGCAGACAAACAAAATAGGAACAGGACCCAAGAGAGATGGACACAGAAGAAATGAAAAGAGGAAGCTTAAAACGCTGGATTTGTCTCTGAAGAGGAAACAACGCTTTGTCACCGTTCTAGATTCCTTATGGAAATGAACTTACAAAACAAGTAACAAGAGCAGCAGGTTTCCATGGCACAGAACAAATGAGCAGCTGAAACAAGGCGGTAGACGAAAAGCTTGAATCTTTTAAGGGATGGAGAACGTGAAGACCAGAAAGGGAAAACGTGCTGCTGGAAAGAATTAAAGATTAGGATTAGTGGACTGACAGGGCAGTCTCTCTTCTGAATTTAACAATTGATTTTCCCCTCCAGAGCACAGCAGAAAGCCCCTTTGTGACCTACAGGGCAATCTTTGGAGCCTTCTGCTCCAAATGCCCCCCCCCAAACGTGCCAGGAATGCAAACAGAAAAATCCCTGTGCTGTGGAGACCCAGCACCAGCAGGCATCCAATAAAAATGACTGTGCCCATTAGTCAATTAGAGAGACCAAGGATCTATAGAAATGAGATCGAAAAGAAGTCTTTTCCCAAAATTAAAACCCAGGAGATTAATTCTCACTAAAAGCAAGAGTGAGCTAAAGAACAGAAAGAACCCCAAGACAAAAAGGTGACAGGTATCATCAAACAAAACCAATTAAGGTAAAAAATTACACGGCGTAAGCTCCAGCCCTGTAAAAAGTCAGTAATAATGAATGTTACTTTCCATGGAAATATAAATTAGTAAGGGGAACTCAGCAGCACACGTACCTGCACAGAAATAAGGTGCACACCTGCAAAGGAGCTACCAAAGGAACTTCTAGAAACGCAAAGCACTTGCGCTCTATAAAGATGAAGCCTCCCTCTTCAGACACATCCCAGCCATCTCTAACCCTCCTCACCTAGGCGCAGAGGGACACACACTCCTAACCTGGACACAAGCACTAACACTGTACCTTCGAATTCATCCTAAACAAAACCACACGAAGGCAGGAGGTGGATGTCCCACCTCCAGGCTCAAGGAAGCTGCAGCATATCGTACTGTTCCTCTGCCACCTCTTTTATAGCTTCTTGCTGCATGATGAGCCTGGAGAGCACATAGAGGATTTTTGAAATGAAGTAGTAACTGCAGGAAAACTGAGGTAACTTATCATCTCTGAGCTCATTCACTCTTCATTAAAGACTGAAAAATTACAACATTGAAGGTTCACAGTTAATCACTGCCTCGAGGCAAAACACACATCGTGGCACACACACGGGTAGGCTGACACCACGATAGGAACCCAGACTTGTATGTCCAGGCACTGGAGTGGATTTCAGCTAAATGCTCTCTATTTCTGAGTTAGTGCAATTCCCCACACTGAACAGGTTTATTATGTTAGGAACCAAGAGCTTACCTAAGGGAAGGTTTTTGAGGACGGAGCAGCAGTTCCTGCACAGTCACTCTGACTGAAGTAAAAGGGCTTTAAGGCGAATTGGCGTCAACTGCACAGAGGTTACAGAAGAGACGGGAGGAGGAAGGCATTGGAAATCTGTGCTGCAAATGCAGTTTGCCCATATAAATCTCATCCATACAGGGATCACACTGTCAGTACAACTATGCTTGCAAACCATTCCTTATGGATACCTGGTGTACTCTCCCCGGCCTGGCTGCAAACAGACTCCTCTTTGCTGGCACGAAGCATCACTTGCCATCCACCACTGCCCTTCACCTTCATGGCAGCTGAAGGAGAAGGCAGAAATCCGAACACTGCGGACATACTTGGATGGAAGGGGCTACATCAGCGCAAGCATGCTCCTTTCTTCTTTCTTTTTCTCTCCCCATTAGATCTGGTCAATTTTATTTGCAATTTCAAAGCTTTTCATCAGCTTTAAAATTCAGCTACAAGAAGGAAGATGAGTAGACTTACTCTTAAATAAATCCTATTTCTGATCGGCTTTACGGGAGCGAAGGTAGAAACTAAAGAGCAAAAAGACACTTAATGCCATCTGTACCAGCAGCCTTGCTTCTGAAATTTCTCTCTCCTGTCCCAAGGCATGAAATAAATTAATTTACGATTGTGTATGGGTAAAGCCTTACTGTATCAAAGCATTAGGAAGTGAAAAATTTGGGAACAAATATTTCATCTAAAAGGTCTACAAACACAGAAACTGAGGTCACCCCAGAAAAGAACACTACTTACTAGGTTTAGCTCTCTTCTGAGCCAGCAGATGTTTAGGTACATAGCCTCCAAGGGGCCGCTTTACCAGCCAGATGCTGGTGGGATGGGGTGGGATGCTGAGGGAAACACCTCACCCCTATGCTAAGTGTCACAGGATTGCAACACTTTAAAATAGCTTTTGGGGAAAAGGGCTACAGGAATGACACAGAGGACACCAAAGTGGGAAAAGCGGGATTAAAACCGACCAAAAATTAGCCAGACATTTTAGCCATATGGCTCTTCCTCTTCCTAGCAGTCTGATGTGCTAAAGCCAAGCACATGCGCTATGACAGCAGATGGGAACCACACAGCTTTGTTTATGTTTGGGACCTACAGCAAAGGGAACCATGCAAGCTTGAGCAGGGAATATTTACCCAGAGCCAAAGAAATGGGTGCTTCTTTGAAAATACCAGTCTACTCAACTGGGAAAGAGTTATGCTAAAAATCAAACGTGCTCACAAGGAGCGCCACCTGTATGCACTGCGTGCCTGGTCTGCAATTCCCGAGGGCAGCAAGCAGTCACTTTACTCAGGTATTTGATTTTTGGTAAGCAGCCATGCTAGAACAACCAGGAATCCAAGACATGGCTCTCCTCTATTTGAGAAAACACCAGCATCCCTCTGGTTCAGGGCTGCCCCAGCAATAGGCTCACATGTTTCCCCACTTCTGCCTACCACAGGATTTTACAGTAAGAGCAGTTATGTTCTGGACAGAAAGAGCTAATTTCAACCTCTTCTGCTACCTCCCCAAAGCTGCACCTGACCATAATGCATTTTACAGACCTGCCAAACATTTTCCTCTCTTCACCACAGACATTTTACTTTCCTTCCTCTTCCACGTGCTGTTTACACTCTTCCAGATAACTTTAGTCCTTGGCCACCCCACAGCACCTATTATAAAGCCTTCTGAAGAAGAGCAGAGGATAACTTTATACGGATTACTCTTCAAAACCAGACCTCAGGGCATCACAAGACAGGACTGGGTCTTTGTCTGCTTTAGAGACAAGTAACAAAAATTGCCTTTCATTCAAGCATTAAGCTCTTCTCACCGTGCTCCCACACAGCACTGTGTGCCTTTTACTCACCACCATAAGGATTTGCCAGCAAGAGTTTCTGTTTTTACATAAAACTTTTACCTGAGTACATCTACACTCAACCCCACTTTTCATATGGCTCAGAAGATGGGGGTTCAAGGAGATGAGGGACTCTGCAGGGTGCAGAGGCTGCAGAGCACACGGACGGGATCAGCCTGCCCACGCAGCACACACCAGGTCCGTCGCACCCTGACTCACATTTCACTGCAGCTGGATGCGGAGATCACACAGCAGGACAGCACACCTCTTTGCAGGCTTTCAGCTCCCTTATGAATCCCTTCCATTTTCAAAACTTCTATTAGCCTGCTACTAAACAGAATTCAATAAATAACCCGGTCCCCGTCTTGCTTGCACGCCCACCCAACAGCATCTGAACGCGCTAAATGAGCAGTGCCCGTTTGTGCTGCTGTAGCATTTTTCCTTTCAAAGTTCTCCAAACTCTTTATAAACATTGACTAATGAATCAGGCAATATTTATCCAACTGCTTGGAAAACAGATACACCTTTTTCTGTTTTAAATGGCACAAATTAATAGCAATGATTCAGTGGCAGAGCCAAGAACAGAAGCTGGGACTCTCAGCTCTTGTAGGAGGGTGTCTCCCTGAGCATGAGTCCCAAAGCACTTGCTCACAAGACCGATGCATCTCTCTGGGACACTCTAAATTAAATTTATCAATGTGCACCACTGTGCTCTAGCCATGCTACCAGTTAGCCCAAACTCAGCTAGGGAGCAAGCACCAGGTATTACAGGGAAAAAAAATAAACAAATGCAAGGTAGCAGAGAGCTCTGCTTAAACCCACAGCCACAAAAAGCAGCTGGCAGGCAGGAGACTGTATCTTACCAGACATTAACAACTCAATATTCTGTCATCTCACACCTCTGTTCATTCAACATCAAACATCTCAGCAAGGAATTCCTAATTACAACACGGAAAGGCGAGAATAAAACACATTTCTGTCACATCGTTTGTAGGTCTTTTATTCATAATTGAACGAACTTCATGTTTAATTACGTACAGAGCCACACAGGCTATCGCAGCACACAGGAGCAAGAAGTGACCGCTTCAATGCTGCAAGCAGCCCCCACCTGCCTGTGTGAAACGATTCAAAGCGCCCATGCACGAGGCCCTTAGCTGCAAAACCACACACAGAGATGTCCCCACAAGCACTGTGTTCTCCACAGCCTAGCTGCTGAAGGGCACTTCACCCAAGCAAGCCTCCCTGTGCTGGAAGAGAGGTACCTGGCACGTCCTGGTCCTGTATCACAAGCCCTGATGCTCTGGGGACCTCTGCAATCCTGCTGCAGAGCCACAAACCGAGTGGCAGCCTCCTGAGACCACCCAACCTGGAACTGAAAGCTCGAGCCTAACCTCTGTCTCAGACCACAGACCCAACCCAAGCCCAGGATGGGGAGCGTGGTTCCCCCACGAGCAGCAGCTCAGGCAGGCAGCCATGGACCTGCATGCTCCGCACTGCTGGGACGTGGCAATTAATAACCCTTTCCATCAGCGGAGCGATGTGTTTTCTTTCTCCCAAATATGAAGTGAGGAAGGGGAATTATAAGAAATAAAACAAAAAACACCAAACCCACAGCCAATAAAGAGAAGAAAAAGACTGCTGTCACCGCCACAGGGAAGCAGAGACACAAACCACAACTCTGCATGGATGCCAACCTCACCAGAGCTTAGATCTGAAGGCAAAGAAGTGTGCTACAGCAGGGTGTGAAGAGCAAAGCCAAAATTCCCTGCTAAATATCTCTGCCAAACAAGCCATTCCTTGTCAATATTTGTAAAACAAATTGAGCCTGGGCTGTAAATATCCCAGCATCTGCGTGCAGTTTGCTTCGGCAAGACTTGCAAATAAGCCTTGCAGCACGCTTGTGCTGGGCGAATGGCTTGGGCAGCTCTGGCAGGGCTCAGCTGCTCCACGTCCCTCCGAGCAGCCCTTCATGACGAGTGGCAGACAGAACTCCTGCAGCCTCTCTCTTGTTATTGTCAGGGTGATGCAGGCAGCGCTTTGCAAACACCTGTATTAAAAGAAGCTGTAATCAAAGGAAAAAAAAATCTCAAGAAAAAAAAGGTTTAAAAGTCACTAAAAAGCTAAGAGGCTGATTTCAGAATGCTCTAGAGCTGTAACAAGCAAATCAACCAAAAAACTTGGTTCAGGCTCAAGACATTTTTTTTTTTTTTTAATGTGTGTATATGAAGACCTCCTTTGCTACCTGCCAGTCTTCCAGCTCCCCTTGTCTATGGGATGAGTTCAAGGACTGTCAGGACAGCTCTCTGCTAGAGACAGAGACAGAAGAAAAAATTCAGGTTTTATTTTTTAAAAAATCAAGTTTTATTTTACAGCAAAAACACTGCATTTCCCTCCCAATCAAAACCATTTACAAGTTCAGGAGCAGAGACTGAACCACTGAATTAAGTGCCAATACCTACAAGGATTTCAAATGCAAATCCTAAACGCTGAATCTTTCCTTTCCCTACCCAGAACTAAAATAAATCCTGGAGATTTATTGCAAGATATTGGCTATTGCTGAGTTGCATTACAGCAGCATCCTGAAGAGCCAAACAGCCTCCTCGTTCCAGGAGCTGCACACACACACCACCTGCACACACGCACACAGAGCAAGAAGTCCCACAACACAGAGGCAGCCTAAAACACAGGGAAATAAGGGACACAAAGGTAAAGTGACCACTCTGCTGTCACAAATAGGGCTGATTAGAGACTAAGGCCAAGAATCTGGCCCACTACTCTATTCGCTAGCCTTCATTACTGACAACCAAAAGCGCTTTACCAGCGCTTTCATTAGAAAAGGAGACCGGCTTTCAGAGATATGCCACAGCCCCCCGCAACTTTCCCCTCTTCAGGGTGAACACAATTTATTTGCTGGCTCTTCAGCAGGTGGGAACTGGGACAGGCTTCACCGACCTCCAAGGAGCAGCCCTGCTTTCTGCCAGCTGATGACTTGGAGCGCTCCCCGGCAGTTGGGCAGAGCTGAAAACGTCTGTGCACTTGGACCAGCCCAGCGGGACGTGCACAGAAGGCAGGAGCACAAAAGCGCATTCTCTGATTTACCAGTGATTTATTCTGGGACACTACTGGATGGACAGAGATTGGTTTCTAAAACACGATTTTCAGAGATGACAGATCTGAGCACAGCACGCAATTTGTTTGTGCTGCTGAGACCCACCCAAACGCACAGGTAGCCAGCAACCTGCTCCTCTGCAGATCAGGAAAGAGAATTTGCCACCTGCAGGCACAGCCCTCAAGCTGCAGAGGCACTGAGATACACCAACTAAAACCACGGGCAATGTGTTATGGGGCAGAACCACACAGAAGGCTTTCAGATCTGCGCCCCAGAAAGCACACACCTATTCATTTTGTTCCAACCCACGCAGCCAACCACTTACAAAAACAAGTTTCCCCGCCTTCACGTTAAATATTGTCATGGCCCTACAAGCACAGGGGAAGTTCTTTAAGAGAAAACACATTTTAGTGAGAAACAGAAATGGGTGGACACTTCAAAACCAAGCAGCCCTACAGCACACGCAATATTTGCTGTCAGAGCAGAACTGCGCTGCCCTCCAGCTGAGGCGTAACGTGGGATTATTCCTCGCCCTGCTTGTGGGAACGCTGGAGCAGTCAGAGTTTCCACGCTACGTACCCCCCATGAAAGGCGATGCTGCGGAAGGGGTCCCCAGCCTCAGGCTGAAAGCATGCTGTCACAGAAGAAGTGACAACAGCCATGGGGGAAAACCGATCCCCCACCGACGGCCCGAAGGAAGGCAGAGGACAGTAAGATGTGGGCTCCCTGCGGTTATGCACAAACTGCACAGAGCGATGTGGGTTCGGTTACAGGCAAAAAGCTTCTGAGCTAGCAAAAATGCTAAGTCAGCAACAAAAGCCAGAAGGGGAGGGCAGGGGAAAAAAAAGAAAGACAGCATGTCACATACCCACAGTCTATCCAGCTTATAGTACCTCGTCCTTTCACCTCCTGGGCCACGCTGGACAGTAACCTGAGCGAGCTTTCCGCAGCAGCAGCTGGAGGAAAAAAAATAAATCACCAACAGCATTATTACTGCACACAGAAAACCACAGCGGTGCATTCCTTTGTTCTGAAGCACTGGAATAACATCATCTCTAATTTGAAGAAACCAGTAAGAAGGGGATCAGTAAAACCTTCTGTAAACTAGAAGGAATGCAGGCTACAGCTGGACTTGGGTGGCTCCTTCCCTCCACAACCCCCCCTCAAACAGCACACTGGAGCTCAGACCTCTATGCGCTCCCTGACCTACATTTGTGGAGCTGTGCTATGTCCTCTCCTGCAAACCAGCTTCCATCCCCACACTGTCTTTTTCCTGTGGCTGGGCATTAACTGGTTTCTACCACTGTCTGCTAATTAGAGCACCTCATTAAGGACCTTCATCAGCCATAAGGGCAAGTCATTCAGTGTGTCTGCCTGTCTCAATACCGTCCCTGAAATACACACACAATAACGTGCTGCTACTCTCACAGTAACCCTTGGAAACACCCGAACCAACAGTTGTGAGGAGCTCAGAACTATGAGCAGAAAACACCCAGAGAAGACCCTTCCAAAAACTGGCTGCATAATAAACAGTCAACTGAGATTTTTATAATGTCCTGACATGTGATGATTTTGCAAACCATTTCCATTCCAAAACACTCCCATAAATGGTATTAAAAATAAACAGAGAGGAAAAAATGGGACAAGCGCTCAGAAAAGAAAGATAGATTCAAACAAGCATCAGTTCCCCCAAAAGTCTAATAAGAGACTGTTTCCTTCCTCAATAAAACAGAAAAAAATCCTGGAACTACTCTACCTGCTGCTGCTCCACAACCAGTTCACCTAATTGAATTTAAGAATGGCTATATTGGGGCAGATCAAATCTCTACGCAGACCAATAACATGTCTCCAGCAGTGGAGAAAATGAAGACCCATGGTTTGAGCAGACGAGGAGAGCCAGCAAGTAGTAATAGTTCCCCTCAAATAATTCCTAAGCCTCCACAATTTTTATCTCAACAATCTCCTGAGCCAGAAATGGCTGTTTTGTATTCAACAGCCTTTGCTTGGGCCTTATGCCATCAGAGCCTTCAGGCCACTCACGTTAGCTCTTAAGAAACTCTCCTACCCCCAGCGCTGGTAATGCTCAACCAGCGCCTCTCTGCAGCACAGGGATGTAGACAAGCGTGGCAGTGCTTCCTGTGTACTGAGAGCAAAACAGATTGAAGAACTCAATTAAAGAAAGAATGCAAATTAAACAGACCTGTCCCACAAGACTCACTAGCTGTGCAGCCCTGGCAGGACATCCAGCTGGTAGGATGAACTAAACGTCCCCTGTAAACGAGGACATCTCCTGAAACCACTGAATTTTCTGCATGGGATAGGACTACTCAGCGAGTTATACTCAGCTGAGAAGCAAAGCCTTTGTTTCAGCAGTACCAGTTGTTGGCCAACTTCTCATCACAGCTAGGGGATGTATAACTGGGATTAGAAATGCACCTCTATTCTCATCTTTTTTTTTCTTCCCTTGCTTTTTTTCTTTACTGGGTGACAGTTATGCAAGAACTTTCTAAATGTGCAAGGATCGCTGTGTGAGGAAGAAACATTAATCCCACAGCCAGCTCTGCAGGCAGTGCTTTAGATTGCTAATACCAACCAATTAAATAATAAAAACAGAAAAAAAAAATCTCCACAACAGACTTTTAGAACGATGCCCAAAGGACAACATTTATATGATAAGTATCAGAGCCAAAGTGTTCTGGTTGTGCTACTGAAAATGAAAGCAACCACTACTTAAAGTATTAAGCATAAAAAGAAAAGTTTTCCTTTAAAAAGCTGAGTAATACAGATGTCTTTTTTTTTTTAATCTAAAGTGTTCCATTCAAAAATCAAAAAGCACTAGAAACTATTTTCTGATTCACTTTGAACCTGTTACTGCAAAACCATTTGCTCATTCGAGCACTCAAGGTTTCCCATTATAACAAAACAAATATTTTTGTGACAGAAATTTTCATATATGTCATTTTAGCTATCTTAGAATAAGCCTATCTTTACAAAATAAAGTTAATTCTGCACATTTTTGTCTGCAAAGTTCTCTAATATTGGGGGGTAGGTTTGGGTCACCCGATACTGCTCTGATTTGATGAATTCAAAGCAATTCTACCAACGCCATTGCCTCTGAGATAAATCCTCTGCAACAGGTAAGGAAGAGAGTACCCAACCCACCAAGCAAAACATTATCTTGCACCACTTGTCCTGCAGGAAAGTAAAGGAAGCAACACCACCAAAGTAACAATGCATCTGAACAGTATTAAAGAAAGTGAATTTAGTAATGCCTTTTTTTCTCCTGCCAGCCAATGATTTCTATGTCCACAACAGCATTCTGCAGTTGCATATGGAGCTTAAGGTTGCTTCTTCATTTTATGTGCCACAAAAAATGAAAGCACCAAAACAAACAAGTTGACAAATGAGAAAAGGTGCAGAAGGAGCAGATCACAGCAAAAGGAAGAGCAAACACACACGTACAAGCAAGAGTGAACAACTATGAGAGCCTGAGTGAGGAAGAAGACAGCAAAGAAATTTAAGGGGACAGGTGGCATGACGTGAAATGAGCCACTTCTTTCCCTCTTACACAAGCAGCTCATTTTTTATTTTTATATTTTGTTCATTAGAGTTGAAAGACAACTGTGGGACATCCAAAGCTGTCAAAAGCAAGGACGGATTGATTTCAGTACCGTAACTATCATTAAGCCTTTCAGTGTCATGAGGAAATCAAAATTTGCAAACTGCTGCAATAACACACCAGAAAGCTCTGACTGATGGCTTTTATGAGCAGCCATTTTTGGAGACAAAGCCAGAAGGTACACTTTGCCAATGTGACAGGGCAATTAGAAGACCAAATTAAATGCCTCTTCTATCTTGAAACGTCAGGAGTCTCTGCACTAGAGCAAAGGACACAGGTCCTAACATGCACACGGATGTTTGCAAACACTTGGTGGGCTGAGAGAGCTGTGACGTTCAGAAGAACGGGAGAACTTACCAGATTTGGAATACAGAGCGAGTACATTATTTCGTGTCCTGAGAAGCTTCTTAAAATCCTTGTGGTCACTTATTTTTTCAATGAGTGGAGACACCTTCAGTGAATACCCAAACGGCAGCAGGAATGCCTACAGAAAAACAACGTGAGAAACATTAGTAACAGCTTCCACACTGAGAAACAAAGCACAGACTGCTTTTGAAATTGCCTCGACCTGTATCACAATCTGGAGACGTGCTGCCTTAAATAAACTATTAATTTGTCCAGCAAAACAAACAAAAAAAAGCCATACACGTTTTTACTGAAACTGGACCAACACCACCCCTGGCAAGCATTGTGATGTGGAAAGATGAGGTAAACATAATGTCAATAAGTGCGTTTTCGGTTAAGAAGTCATTCCCTTCACAAGTTTGTTCCTTAGTCAGATAATCAAATGAAAATTCCTACGTAAATTTAATATACTGTAACAAGAGATGCAGTGAAATACCACTTCGAAAGCCCTCTTGTTCCTAGATCTCCAAATACTTTGAAAACCCAGCCAAGTATTTCCATGCTCCACAGAAGGCAGAGAGAGCCACGAAGATAAATAACGAACCTAAGCTGACACAGAGCAGACAAATTCTGTTTTCGTTTCCTTTGTCAGAAATTGTGTCCGCATACAGTGCTAACAGCCACCACTAAAAACCCTCTCTCGTCTCAGTTCTGCATCTATGCAAAGAAACCATTTCTTTTGTTGCATTCTTTGATCTATTTAAATCACGACTGCTACAGAGCAGAATTTGTCTTTTACCCTGCCATAAAGTAAAACTAGCAAAATACAACCATAACCTCAGCTGGGGCCTCACTGCTCATTTGTACTGCAATAATCTTCAATAATAATAATAATCTTATCCATCAGGCTACGCTGCCTCCCTTCTGCACAGTAATGAATTCATACTAATGGAATGATTATGGGAAGCTTAGCTGGAGAAATTATCTAGTTTACATTCACCTTACAGTAAAACCTTAACACTTAATTGCTTGGCTAAAAGCTTTAGTTCATTTGCCTAACACACACGAGAGGTTCAACGTTTCCTTAATTACAGGACTAATTTTGATCATGTCTCGTTCCAACCGGGCTGTAAAATTTGCGTCCAGGGTAGATGGGGAGAAGAGCGAGCCTGTTCCCCTCGCATCCCGGGTATTACAGACCGCCACATGCAAAAACAAGGCACTAAGCCAACCCGAGCCAGAAGACGCAGCCCCAGGCTTTACGTTTCATTACAAATTCAGTTATTTGCAAACACCACGTCACTGAGGCACAGAAACAAAATCTGCACCTATGAGCCACGTTTTGCCAGCGCCAGAAGTTTTTTTCACATGCAGGAAGGGTGAGGAGGCACAAGGGAGCAGCGAGCTAGGAGGGCTGTCACCCTCGGGGCAGGCTTGGGATTTGGAAGTCACTAGAAGATGGACCTACAATGTAAAATGCAAAAAGCACGAGAGGCTGCAGAGGCTTAAGGTGAACAAGTCACCCCACTGCACAGGCGAGAGTCCCATGGGCTCCCTGCGAGAAGGGAAAAAGCCATTTGCAGGTACGCTGCTACCTTCAGCGCAAACGTCCTCCATGCTTTATTTCAACTGACAGACGCTCATTCTTCTAAATCCAGATGTCCAGAGCTCAACCTTCCTACTTCAGGGTGATGAATGTGAATCATTTGTGTATTTTGTGAGATAAACGCATGGTGCTGTCAATCACAGTAGACAAATATAGTTGTGCTAAGCGAGGTGAGGCAGCCGTTCACACGCTTCAAAATGATTGCGGTCAGGGGCTTCATAGGAGGGATTAATCTAATGTGGACTTAGGAGCAGATCTCTTTAATCCTAAATATTTTTAAACGCTTTCTCTTCACCCCAACTTTTTGTAGTTATCCAAGTATCCTTAAGTTTTATTTCTATCTTGAGTTACAGAAGGCTAAGCCTAACCTTCACTGAAACCAAGGTTGAACACAGATGGAAGAAGTAAACCCGCAGGCTGTTCCCTCGGTTTAGCAAATCACAGCTAAATAAGGGTAAGTAGTTATGAGCTCACCGCTGAGAAGAAAGAATTGGAGTACAAAAAAGCTACAAAGGCCATTTTCAACCTGACACCAAATGGTATTATACGAACTTTGTGTAAAGCATCTGTACAGTTTTACCAATAGCTTCGAAGCACACGTATTTCATGTCTTTTCCAGATGGAAAGGCTGTTTAGCCAATTTCAGAGATTTTTTTTTCTTATAATGGCAGAGCTATAAACCTTTTGAAAAATTGGATTCTGGAAACAGTGACAGCTTTAACTACTGCTTTGTCTGCGTTGCCACTAACAGAGAACTCGCTGCGCTGGTGGAACTGCAGGCAGTTCAAGAGAGAAGCACATCGCATTGCAAATATCCTCCGTTACTTTGCCCAATCTCTCCCTAGGTATCAACGCACGTTATTCATTTTGCTGCAGTTTAACTACAGCACCCTCCTCTGATGCTCTAGTTTAGAGTAAAACCCACTGTGCATCAGCCCTGCAGAATAAACTATTATCTCCCTTTTAATTAAGATTAATGTTGCAGCCTTTCCTGGGGATAAAAACCAGAGCTGAAGGCATCCAGTTGGGCAGAAATGCCCTGACTGCACATCTACAGCAGCGGCAGCAATATGGGAGGTTATCAGCTGTGCTGAAAAGTTCACCGCCTTCCAACAAGCATTTGCATTGCGCAGTGTTTGCAAACTGATAAGAATTAAGTAGTTCTATGCTCTCCAGCTTTCTCCAGCTGAAATGAAGAAAAGCCCTGTCCGGGAATAAGTAAGAGGCCAGTTTCCCATCAAACCTCCCAAAGAACCTTTGCTGGCAGCTCACAGAGACAAGCAGATATTTTCAGCGGGTGCCAGTCCCAGCCACAGGGCTGAGGTGCCCTGCCACAAAGCCGAGGCTGTGATGCCCGTATCAGCAGCTACACCAGCGGGGCTGCAGCAGCCTGAAATGAAGAGGGTGGGGAAACCACCTCATGGGAGCAGTTCCACACTCCTTGTGAAAGTCAGCATCACACTTGTGCACAGCCCACAGGCAAAGCGGCAGCGAAGACGAGGCTGATTTGCATGTTCTGCGCCGTACGACTGTAATTGTCAGACATGACTCAGGTAGATTTACTCCAGACTTTCTGCCGGAGTCTGCAGGAGAGCTCATCAGCCAGCCGGAGCGAGCACGCTGCTTTTTGTTTCGATCCAGGGCACAAAAGGAGAATGAGCTCCTATTAAAGAAAGGAGAGGTCAAGAAAGGTGACGGTCCCTCCTGGGCAGAAGGCTCCTCTCGCATGCAGCAGGAAGTGCTACACTCACACATATGGAACTCTATAAATAAGAAGCTAGCGAAAGTCTTGTCACTTGAGCATCCTGAAGATTTAAAATCTAGTCACAACCACCACTGAGAAGCTAAGGAAGACTCTAAATGCTTCAACTGAGAGACTCCTCAAGAAGCTGCCTATCCCGGTCCCCATTAAAGCCAGAAGACATTAGGACCAACACATGTAGCATCGGCACCATCCCTCCCCGGGGACAGTTATGTTGAGAAGAAATTGAGGTAAAAACAGGAGAAGGTTTATTTTATTTCACATTGTGTTCACACAGTGCCTAGCAGAATGGGTCCTCATCCACGGCTGGCTCTGAGCACTGTCCCCAGTGCAACAGTCACCCAATATCCTTGGATGCAGGAGATTTCTTTAAGGCTTTCAGAAAAATTATAGCTTTCAAAGAAAGGCATACACAAGGCAGGCTGTAAAATCCAAATCTGGTACCACTTCTGGTCTGCATATTTTCCCCAGCTCAAGATCTGAATCAGAATACATTTTCACAGAATTTTGTACTGCACAGGTCACACAGCACGCACGTGGTCATAGTGCCCAATCCAAGCTGCATCGCAGATTCTCAGTAAGACAGGGGGGAACCAAACCCCTCAGGACAGCCAGTTCAAAACCGCTGAGATACCACTATTTGAATACAAGGCACAAAGCCACACATGCTCTAGCTCCGCCTCTGCTCTTCAAATCAAAGCCTGTATTTAAATATTTAATCTTACCAGCTAGGTGGAAGAAGCCTGAGCAGTCAGAGGTGTGATTTCCCTTCTCTTCGCCCACTCTCCTTGCAGAGCTGCTGAGCATCCATGAGCATCGAAGAGCAGCGCCACGCTCCACAGCCCCGCTCTGAGCTGCTACCCGAGACCCATCTGAGCCTTCAGAAACCCAGAGGCAAAGAGAGTTCCAGGCAAATAACTATTTGCTAATTATACTTCCAGGACTGACACTATGGGAAATGTGCTGATTCCTCAGGCCATGTTTTCCCAAAATCACCAAGGATCTGAGAAAGTCGGGTTTATTTCTCAAGTTCCTACTCTTCGCCAAATCTCATTTGAGAATGAAAAATGGGAATATCTTTTAAGGAGCCATAAAAACGTATTTTCATATTTTACATTTATTATTCAAATTAAATTGGATAAATGCTTAACTGCTGTTCCCACAGAACCAAGTTCAATTTATGCCTTGCTCCCCACAGAAGCTTCACAACGGCATGGTCTCTTGCTAAGGACAAGCAGCATGCCAAGAGGAGAAGTTTTTATCAACAGCAATGAAAACATAGTTTTAAAAACAAGAAAATACAAATCAAAGTTAAGTACAAAGTATCAGAAGAGTAGCACTGTATACTGGACAGAAAAACTATTTCCTATTCTCTTCCAGCTCAAATGCATGAAATATGTATTTCCCTGGACACGAATTATGCATAAAAATTACAAATAGATACGTGGCTGAAACAGTGCTTCAGTGCCTGAATCCATATGTCAACATTCCATTTTTATGCACACACTAACACTTGCATGTATAATTAGGTAGACAATTTGCAGACTGTTCATCAAGAAGAGCTAGGACTGATGTGAACACTGATTCCAGCGCAACTGCTGCTTGGCAGGAACGCAGTCTTACTCTCAAGCACAATTTCAAAAGCCCATTTTCCAGCAACGTATTGACTTTGATTTCTGTCTTAGCTCAGTCGCCCACTAATGTCATTCTCATTTTGGGACAACAGCATTCAACCCACCATAAATATGGTCAATGAGTGACCCTGTGCATATGAAACAGATTGTGTCTGACAAGGCATTTTATGGGAATTCAGCTGAAGACCAAACCTGCCGCAGAATTCCAAGCAGTAACGGAGATCACAAAATTTAATTTCATAGTTCATTTCTTTGGAGAGGGGAGGAATGTTTCACACTCGAAAAAGATGTCTTGCCTGCCACATTAAAATGTGGTGGGGGAAAAAAAAAAGAGATAAGAAATCCCAAGAACAAGACAAGACCTCACCTGTCCTTCGCATCTCAGTTCCCAGAACAAAGCCTGCAGCAGGACAGGCACTTCACTTGAGGGCAGGTGTGAAGGCACATCCCTGTCCTGCGGTGGTGGCGCTCTGTAAACCCACAGACAAGCCAGACACAGCCAGGTTGTAGGGTGCTGGTGGAGGGCTCGTACTGAACATACCAGCTCTAAGTTATCCCCAGGTGAGAGCTATAGAAGAACAGATGTGTTGCTCCCTTCCCCCGTTTGTTCTAGCTTAAAATACATGATGTTCAAATCCAAAGCTCTCATGTTTACAAGAATCACCGTTTGACTGCAGATGTTTTATCTTCCTTTTTCATCATACAAACTGCTCTTGACCTTGTGCAATAATTGCTTGCTTTTCACTCAAGCCCTCCCTCTTCTGCTATTTACATTCAGGGCTGTGCTGCTGTGATCACTGAGCCATTTGTAACAAATGTCTTCCAGGATGGATAGTGATAAGCAGGACAGTCCCCTGATTTCATTCATGATTAATATCTAAAATAGCTGTAAAAACATTTTAATCAAACCAGATGAGGGGAGACGGGGTTCTCTCTTTTACCCAAAGGTACCTCAAGGAAGCCTGCTAAGAATTGATTATTTGAAGGAAGGGCAAGAGAAAGGGATAAACTTTGCTCTCCGATTTCAGCAGTCACACCTGAAGCAGCTTCTGAAACCCCGCTGAGACCACACCACAATCTTTTCTTACGGACAACCACCAGGTTTTCCATACTGCGGCATGCTGATGGCCACCAGTACAGAGGCCACAGGACATCACCTGCAACGGGTCCGAAAAGCCGCTCCCACGCTCGGAGGAGTGCTCCAGCCGGTACAAGCTGCCAGAAGACCAAGAACTTCTGCATGAGGTGACTGGCAGCACTCAGGAACCATGTTCTTGCCCGATGGATTCTCTTCTGCAGACAGTCCCACTGGACACTTCTGTTCCTTTTCTGTTCCCCTTGAGCTCCATGGAAGAACACATTCTTATTCTGTATACAATCCAGATCAATTAATTCTCACCTCAAGCCATACAAGGAATAATTAAAAAAAAAAGAACTGCTGACATTTTACTGTGGTGGGTCATATCTGAAAGAGACAAGCGTCTTATCTTCTGCTGCCCACGAAGAAAGGCAAATTAAAATCCTGACAGCGTCCTCATATTCTTGAAACTTAGACTGAAGAATGCAACAAATAAGACATTCAACTTAACGTGGTACTTGCTATGTTCACTTTCCAAATATAGAAGATAGCAAAAATACCATGGCGACGTCAAGATTTGACTAGTCTCTACTGTTCATATTGTTCTTAAACACTGGGTTTTAAGGAACATAAGCTACAGGCATAATAGTCTGTATTAAAGGTTGCTGCAAAGCTCCACGTAGCCAATTAATTGTATGGTTTATCTCCGGTTTTCAAATGCTTAGTGAAGGAAAAACTGTGCAACTATTTGCTAATTAACAACTGACTGTAATAGGGTCAATTACTAATGCTGACAAAGAACTTTCTCCTTAGTATGAGCACGAAGCTCGCTCACTCTCTTCAAGCCAGGCAGTGCTGCAATATATATTAAACAAGCTGTTGATAAAGAAGTGTTTCAGGTGTCACTTCTGAACAAGCACATTTGGATAAGTTCAGAAACTAAGGGCATGAGGAAAGCACACGCCACGTAATCCCCCACTAAAAACTGGATTTTGAAGAAGTTTAAAGAACTATTGCCTAGCATAAGAAGCATATAGAAGATGCTATAAAAGGAAGACAAAGCCACTATTTATGGGACTTAAAGAAGAGAGGGCAAAAAATGGCACCTGAAAATCCTTAGCACTTCATAAGGCATTCATTATCTTCAAAGCATTGCACAAATATTAACTAATTAATCCTCACATTTTTCTGCCAGGTGAGAGGCAAATAAGCTTGATTTAAACATCTGGAGTAAAAGAAGAGACCTGCAAGAGACCAAAAGGCAGTGTCTGAGCAAGCCGGCGGTCCTAGAGCTGTGCACAACTGCATGCACATAGTGTCCCATCTCCCGAAAAATGAAGAGGTGGGGAGAAGGAGGCTATCTGCAACCACGCAGCAAATATGCTACAGGACTATGGACCCAAGCAGACAGTACCCATGGCATACCCCAAAAAAGATGACCTTATTTTCAGTCTGCAAGCACACAAATCCCAGTGCTCTCCATGAATGCTACCTGCTACTCCCAGCTAGCAAAGCGCCAAAATTTAAGTCCTGCTTTGCTATGGCCATTTCCTGCAATTCACAAGCTCAAAACGGTGGCAGGATTGAGGTAAACCATTCCTTACTTCCAAAGTAACTCCATCCACATCAAGGAATTTAAGGCAACGTTAGGTTCTGATTCTGGTTTCAAGCTGCACCGAGTTTTTCCATTCACAGACCTCCAAAAGCAGCTTTGAAGAAAGGTTAGTCTCAGTACCCCCATTTTACTGAAACCCACCGCACCGAAAAGCGAAAGAAATGGTCAACAACAAACACAGCGTTCATGGCCAAGTGCCCACAGCTCTCGGCAGGAACGTCGCTTCTGGTGACCTCGCCGTGCTTGCAGCAACGTCCCAGTCCTTCTAAAGGGAATGGGAGTTCCATCACTAACGCCCATGGATTCAAACTGGCACTGCACAAGGTATGGAGCTGTGTAACAAAACCGGCCCTGAAAGCCAAGGTTTCATGTGGGTAGGGCATCTAAGGAGATGGAGCACAGCCCATGCCACAAGTTTAATAAAATCTATATTTAAAGAATAAGCAGACAAAGCAGGAATAGAGGACAGTAATTAAGAGATTTACTCTCTGCAGTGCCATTGCTCCAAGTGCAGCGAGGCACTTCCCAAAGGAGCACCTGCAGTACAAACAGTAACAGCGAACGAAGAGGCACTCCTCGACTCGAGCCCAAGGGCCACAGCATCAAAAAGAGAAGCACCCCACAGCTTGCCTGCAAACCCACCTGAAGCAAAGCCACCACTGAGACCACTGCAGCCACAGCAGGGCCACCTGCAATACACAGGGCGAGCCACGTCCAGCCCCTCCAACTGCCTGGATGCACAAGTCCCTGCTCACTGGGGCACAGCAGTGACATTACCTGGGGCCTGTTTGGATTTCAGGCGCTGGAAGCCTGACACGCTGCCTTAAAAGCTTTCTTTGAAGGCACCGCGCTTGAATGGCACCAGGGCAGGGAGCCTCACACTTCCTGAAGGCTGTAACTTGGCCAAGTTCTCCTGACTCAGTTTCTCTGCTGTCACACCACCACGCAGAGCACTAACTGATCTTTGCCACGTCGGCCTGAGATAACATTCAGGCGGTGTTTGCACAGCAAACCTACCCCAGATGTGCAGTCCTGCTGGAAGCAGTGGCTGGCCTCTGGTAGCAAGAGGACAGAGCACCTGACACTTCGGAGGAATACAAATCCCCCTCATTGAAGCAAACTCCTTCCCAACGCCTCCAACGGTACATTCAGCCCTTCAAGCACGGGATTCAGTCAACCACTCAACATACCAAAATAGGGAAGTATCTCTGAAGTGAAACCACAATTTCCCTATGACTCTCCAAGTCATTTAAGAAAAAAACCTTCACGGCAGGCAGAGATGGCCACAAGTCCTTCCTCAGCGCACCACAGATTTGCAGCGATCCAGAAGATAACCGAGCATCTTCCCTTGGAAAACCTTGCAGCATTTTGTTCATCCAGCTTTGCAGCTTTACTTTGACAAACGCAGGAAGTCGCACAGAGATAAGGACTTCAATTCTCGGAAGCTGCCTCAAATTTTGGGTCCTGTTTTAAAAATGACCCCTGTATTTTAGGAGCACCAAGCATGCACAGCTCTAGCTGCTATCCCAGGTGCACTGCTGGCACTCAGCACTTCCAGAAGAAAAAAAAAAAAAAATCATATTTGGGTACATAAAGAACTAGCTGTGTCAACCTAAACCACAAACATCAAGAAAGGCAGGGCTACAAAGAAAGACAATGTTCTCGTTAACCTCTGTCCCACCAAGCAGCCAGCATTACCTGCACTTCAACTATGCACACCAAGACCATCCTGATTTAAGCAGCCTCACTGCCTTTGCAAACATTGACTCAAGAAAAAATTAAAAGCAGGTTTTGCAATGTCACAGCTGTAGGGTAGTTTTTTTAATCCTGGCGTAGAGCGAGTTACATATTTCAAGATGAAAAATCACACCTTCAAGTGCAAGATAATGCAAATTGGAAGAAATAATTTAAACTACTTGTACACAGCAAAGGGGAAAGAATTAGCTGAATCAACAGCTCAATGAAGACATCTGCTCAGCATGCAGCATCACAGAGCAAATAAAATGCTCGGGCAAGTTAAGAAGGGGAAGAGAGAATAATGTGGATAAATTATAATGGCATCATATAATTTCACTGACAATGGCAAGCCTACTCTGCTCATCTCAAAGGCAACAGGTCTGCAATACAAAAGGTCCAAAGAAGGGTAACTAGAATAGCTAGAAGCAACATTTTCACAGGAGGAAAGCCTTGTTTTACCTGCAAGAAACAGATCTTTTCACCTACAAGGAGAGCTCACAGAAAAACACTTGCATTAACATAAAATGAGTATTACAGTAAATGAAAGTCCTACAGTCTCAGTGGCTGTGGAAGGAAATGTTACACATAACTCCTCACACTTATGTCTCTAAAAGGAGGGAAATTCAGTCCATTTGTAACACCCTTGGTGCACAGCACATGCCCAACACAGGGAGCACGCTGCCACCAGGACCGCTGAGCCGAGGACCGGGCGCATCACAGAGGAGGCACAGGCAGGCAGGGTGTGAAAAGGCACTCCAAGACCTCTCCAGCATTTCAGGAAGAGTTCGTCCTGCCCTCGGTTTCACTTTAACTCAATAAATAAATTAGAAAAGGCTCTGTCTGTGCAGGCAGAGGGGGCTCAGGAGGCAGATGCCGTGCAGCACACACAGCATTTCTCCAGCCTCCTGCCGAGCCCCTGATGAAGGTTACCGGGGGGCTCGGGGCTCCCTGTCCCGCAGCAAGCAGGGGACAATCACCGATGCCACGCTGGGGATGTGCCCTCCAGATGAGCGCTCCTAGGTCACGCATTTCAGATCTGGCGTGCTACGAGAATTCCCGTAATTACTCATTAATTATTAACTCTATTTGCCCAGGCAGAAGGACGAGGTGTAGCTCACGCCCCGAAGCCAGCGAGGCAGCACCGCTCGGTCCAAGGGGGGCGACCAGAAGGCGACCGAGCCAAGTTCAGCACGGCCGGCAGCCCCCGGGGCCCCGCTCCCGGAGCCCCCTCGCAGCAGCCGAGCTGCGGGAGCCGCACTTGGGCGGCTGCTGCCCTCGGGCTGCGGGGAGAGGAGGGAAGCGGGGAGAAGGGAAGGGAAGGAGGGCGAGGAGGGGAAGGGGAAGAGGCGAGGCGCTGCAGGGCGATGCACCCGGCGGCCCCGTCCCGCTCCCAACTTCGCCCAACTCCTCCCGCCGCGGGGCACGGGGACACCCCCGCGTCCTGCCCCGTGCCGCCCCGTCCCGTCCCGTGCCGGCACTCACCGCCATGCCCAGCAGCAGCAGCCCCAGCCCCAGCAGCGGGAGCCGCCCGCGGCGCGCAGCCCCCGCGCCCAGCCCCGCCGCAGCCATCGCCGAGCCCCCGCCGCTGCGGGATGCGGCTGCTGCCACGTCTGGCCGCGCGCGCGCGCTCCTGCCGGCCCGCCCCGCCGCCCCGGGGCATGATGGGGGTTGTAGGCGCGGCGCCGGGGCGCTGAGGGGACCGGGGGAAAGGGGGGAGGTTGTGAGGAGAGGGCGACGAGGGCACAGAAAATAAAGAGAGGGGGGCAAGAGTTAAGTGGAAGAGAGGTTAAGGAATGAGGACCTGGTTTCCTCCTCCTCAGTTGTGCCCACTTGTGAGTGTTAAATCCTAGAGGAGAGCCCTCTGGTCCTCACGTCTTAAATCCTAGAGGAGAGCCATGCAGTCCTCACACACCTTAAATCCTAAAGGAGGGCCCTGTGGTCCTCACATGTCTTAAATCCTAAAGGAGAGTCCTGCCTTCCTCTCATGCCTTAAATCCTGAAGGACCTGTGGTCCTCTCGCACCTTAAATCCTTAAAGGAGAGCCCTTTGGTCCTCACATGCCTTAAATCCTAAAGGAGAGTCGTGTCTTCCTCTCACACCTTAAATCCTGAAGGAGAGTCCCGTGGTCCTCTCACCCCTTAAAACCTAAAGGAGAGCCCTGCAATCCAACAGTGCCAAACTGCAGGGGAATAAATGCAGGGAGCCTGACCTGGATCTGTAATAAACACAGCTCTCTGACCTGGATCGGTCTGTGTGACCTCCGTTATAACGGCACTGTTTGGCTGCACCCAAGCAAACAACTCAGCCCATGCCCCCAGTTCAGCACACGCAGCATCCCCGCTCTGCCTCATCACGATATCCCGGCTGTCCTCCGGTAATCTGAGCACCAAAGCGGGTCAGAGGTGTTACAATTGGCTTCCCACAACCAGGCGGGATCCTCACCTACAGCCCAGTGGCCGAGTGGAATTGTTCCTTGGCTCAGAAACATCAAAGGGAAATCAAAGGCGTCTTTTTGAGTCTGATCCTTGCGGCTGGCTGTCGCCTGAGCATTACACCAAGAGGCTGGCTTCAAGGGAGCAATTTGTAGATCCATACAGCTGACTGATCACTTCAAGCGGTGATCATGAAAACTGAACACCATTGACATTAACAAGTCCCCTGGTGGAGATGTAATTTTGCAAAGCAGAAATACACATCGAGAAAGTTATTACTATGAGCGTTTACACTTTTGTGGCGGAAACAGTGCACGCTTTCCTCAGTCACAGCTGGCTAACCTTTAGCAAGCCATTTCACAGTGCTACACCTTGCTCCCCGTTTGCGGAAGGCCTCGGTTAGCCTGCCTCCAAATGGGGCTGACAATCCTTAGCTTCACCTTAAAATTCCAGTGAATGCCTGAGCAGGGCAGTGCAGGAACCGTCAGGAGGTTGGGATGAGGAAGGATGCACAGCCAGAGAAAGACATAGGGGAGGAAAAGAAAGGCAGGAATCTCTTCATCTACAGTGGAAGGACCCAAAACAATAAAATAATCAATCTACCAGCAAAAGGCTTTGGATCCCTGGCTGAAGCCCATTTCAAACAAGCGATCAAACCCTCCAGAAACAGGCCACCTCTTCCAGACGCTGCTCACCTCCAGATCACAACCCCCGAGCTGAAAGGCTTCTGCACACAACTACCCTGACTCATCCAGACCTCTAATCTCAGTTGGATATCCAGGTCCTCAAAGACTGTTTGAATCCTCCTGTGACTCCTTTGTGTAGGAAACTGTTATATCTTCTGACGCTTCACATCACAGTTACCAGTACCAGGCAATGCAAAAGTAACCTCAGTGTGGTGGATTTTCTGAAAGATTAATCAAAAAAAAATAGTCCAGTTTGGAAAGCCACAATTCTTATATACAGAAGAAAATAAAGAGGGTATCCTTGTGACAACTACAGCTTCTTTCTTTCAATTCAGCTCAATAATTTGTATTGACATGACAAGCATTTCCTGACCTTAAAAGACAAAATCATTGAGCATTTGTCTCAGGTCAAAATAATATATCAAGTATCAGGTCTGGACTGGGCTTTCCAGTGGCAACTACTTAATCAATCTAATTGTGCATTACTAATGAACTCGTTACAGTGGTATCTGAGTGTGCCACTATCCAGCACACCAAGTTTTACCCTGTATGTCTTTGGCATGAACATCATATTCCACTTGCTTCTTCGTGATTGCAATATTTGTATAGGGCACCTCAAATAAATGGGTGTCAGAGCACCCATTTATTCACCACTGAGAGGCAAGAAAGAATTACTGCCCTTGGATTATAGATCGGAAAACAGTAGCAGAGAGATTATGTGATTTGCCCAGGGCTATAAAACCAGACAGTTTCAGATGAGGTTCATTTCCAAAGTCTGCGCTGGGACTGCTAATCCTTACTTGTCTGTCTATATTCAAATGCCTATTTTACCAAGAATAAAATACAAAACTGGACTGACAGTAAGTACGTCTGTAAGGAATTACACCTTCTGTATTTCCTATATGTTTCTGCTTTATTTGACAAGCTTTATTCTTTGTTCTCATTTTAACCTGAGCAAGTCTCTGGCAGTTTCTCACAAAAGGTAAAATGAGTCACTTTTACCACACAAAAAAAAAATGACAGGAGAGCA
This sequence comes from Oxyura jamaicensis, assembly GCF_011077185.1. Taxonomy (NCBI): domain Eukaryota; kingdom Metazoa; phylum Chordata; class Aves; order Anseriformes; family Anatidae; genus Oxyura; species Oxyura jamaicensis. Next base: position 24,931,441 of record NC_048899.1, read on the forward strand.
GACAGAAAAAGACACAAGCACTTTGCAAGCCAAACTGAATCCAGGGGCAATCCAGTAGTCTACACTGGGACCCCAAACCACATAGCACCCAAAATGAAAGGACAATTCCCTTCCTGCCTTAACTGCATCAAGGTCTCCTCCTTCCTTCCAGCACCATCTCTTCCTTTAGTTCAGCTTCAGCCAACTGTTTTTAATCTATGGTCTTATCTCCTATAATTTTTGTGACATCTGTGTCATGGCACTGATTGCATCAGCTGAAAAGAGACATACGAGCTGGTTGCCATCAACAGATTGATGGTATTGAAGCCCTGGGCTCATCATGACCTTTCCTACAGCTCTTCTGCACATGATGAAAAGGAAAAGAGACAGGACCAGCCCTTGTAGGACTTTGCATGGGAGTGGTCTCAGAGAAGAGGCACAGCTGCACAGCACTTTCCTCCAGCTGATGCCTGTCAGAGGGGAGAGCCTGAAGGCAGCTTTCTCCTCCTGCCTCCTCAGCACCTGGAGCAGGGCTGCAGATGCGGTGTATCCATACACATCAGCTAACAAGTTACACAAAAGATCATTAGCACGCCAAAATGGGGGACACAAAGGTGCAGCTGTTATGTAGAGGATTGTTTCTTAGGCTGAACATTCCAGTTTCACACTTCTGCATAAACTCTTTTTAACACTATTTTGTTAATGGTGGAAATACATCATGAGTCTCAAGAGACGGCAGTCTGTTACTCTGCTGTAACACGTCTGTGATTTTCACCTGATTCACTCTCTGCAGTGAATGGGGATGGCATGAAGGCAAATCAGGATGGAGTTTAGTTTGAAGCCTCTTAGCCTTAATGCTCTGCAAGGATGCCCTGTGCAACCATATCGCTCAGTGTTTCCATTTTCTGCATCATACCCCTTTACATTTCTTAGGTCCTGAAGGACCGTGCACTTTTTGTACAGACCACGCACAGCACAAAGGAGAAATACACACATGCTGTGAGCTTTCATGGGAATTTTACTTTTGTACTTTATTGTTGTTGTTTCCTTCAGTCTAGAATCAAAGTACTTTTGGACCACAGGTAGACAGATGCTCTTTATATAGCAGAGGAAAAAAAGCAGTAGGTACTGCAAGAATCAGTTAAAAGTTGAGTACAGATATTTTCCAAACTTTTCTTCCTAGAATTTTTCCATTACAGTTTTTACTGCTTTCTTTAACTCTGAGGTCTGCGTGCCCCTTTAGGTTTAAGTGGACCTACTGTAAAGAACACTGTCATTTCTTTCACTGAATTTCCAAAACCGGATATAATGTGTTCCTGAGTAACATAAAAACCTTCTACAGTATGGGCACTTTGCTGGCAGGTAGTAGATAATTTATGTCTCTCAGTTACCTGCTGAGAGAATAGTTTAAACAAGATTAAAACAACCATTGGAGTCTAGCCGTTGTGCAGTAACTACAGCAATACTGAGTGTTTCCAAAGTATTGTGGTTGAGACGGCTTTCTAGTGATTTGCAGAAGCTTTATAAAATATTTGCAGGCTGTTTTACCTTGAGTGCATCATCAGGAAAGAGTCGAACAATGAGCTTGTGAAGAGAGCTGAGATCTGAATCTGAATTCAGTCCATAGCACAACCACAGGTTTCCTGCATGAGGATTTACATCTCATATAGTCTAGCGGGGGCTGATGTCTCCACCTGTAAAACAGAAATAGGAGCATTAGTGGAGCTTAGCTAACACCCCTTGGATTGTGATGGCACCTACATACCCCAGTAACAGGGGCCCAGCTGGTTATTTTTGAAAAATATAGGTCTCTATCCCACTGGCAAAATGTTTGTATTTGCTCTGTATGTTCGCATACCAAGACTGATTCTGCCATGCTGCTCAGGGGTAGCCTCACACCAAGGGGTGGCAATGGGGAAGTAGATGGGGCTTCTTGTGTGAGTGGAGTTATTACGCCTCTGATCTGGGTACACAAAATATTCACGCATACAAACGTCTAAACATAAAGGTAGGATTATAAATATATGACCCAAATATTGTTTGGTTGACCAAAACAGTGTTTGCGCTAGTGGCCTCAGTCTTCAATGGAGCTGCATCCTTCCACAGTAGCTGAGCATCTGTCTCTATATTGTACACAAAAAATGTATTGGCATTCAACCATCATATATTGTAAATTTGCTGCAAACAATGTTCCACTAAAATATTTTTCATACATCTATCCTATGAGAATGTAGCCAACATATGCAATACATACATATTCTGTACTTTTTCCTCTCTGTGTGTAGGTAATTTTATATCTACTTTTTCTATACGTGTATATACACACCTATGCACACGTGTACGTGGCATATATTAAATTAAACAGATGTTTTGTGGCAATTTATATCATTACATATAATCATAGTCATTATCCAGTCTATATGTTTTTTTTTCTCCATTTTTCAGCTTTCCTGGTATTAGTTTGTGTGATTAGGTACTGCCTGTGTAAGCTCAAGATCAGCAGACGCAATTAAATGTGTGACTGTGCAGTCACTAGTTACTACGTGCAGTAATGCAGACTTTAATGAGAAGGATTTCCTTCCTGACAGACCTTGTCTTTGCAAGGACCCCCACTCACAGTCATATGAAAAGAGCTGTGTTGTGATGAAGCTAGCATTAAAGAACAACTTTCCATGAAATCCTTTGGCTTTTTGCAGTTGTGCAGCCAGGGTAGCAATTTAGCAACTCAGTAAGGAATTTAGTAGGTCCTTAGGATTTTCTGTCTCTAAACCTCTTTCCTTCCTGCGTATTGCGGTAACCCATCTGTTAGTAGGGAAACACCACAGAGAATGCCGCATGTGAAAAGAGATTGTAGAAGAAGCAGGGAAGCAAGTGGGAATAAAGCCTTGATCCTAAACTCTTTGAAGGTAATGGATTGACTTCAGCAGGCTTTGGCTCAAGCCCCAGCTGTCAGAGACAAAAGTCAGTTAGGGAAGGAGGAAAACAGTTGAGAAACAAGGAAACAAAGGAGGCAGAGATAAAAAATGCTGAACAAAAAAGGAAGGAATCAAAAAAAAGTAGAAGGTAGAGTGCTAAGGGAAGTGAGGCAGGCAGAGGAGAGCAGTAGTGGACATCACTGAGATGTCAATAGAGAAGAGTGAGAAAAAAACAACAGCAAACAGACCATGAAACAGGTTGTTAAAGAAGCTGATTTGCTCCTGCTTTTTCAGCTGGTTGTCCACGTAGCACAACTTCAACATTGCCAGAGACTCAGTGTCATTCATTTCTATACGGTCTTGTCTCTTGCCTCCACTGTAGCAATGTAAAGATTAAGGTGGGTCTTATAGCCACAAGATTGTCTTGCAGGCAAAGAACAGGAGTTAGAAGACCTAAATTCTGTTTCAGAGCTCTGTCCCAGGGCCCTGGCAACCATTAATAAGTCTATAAAGTATTATTTTTCTCATTTTCTCCTCTTGAAATATTCATAAGCCTGGTGACAGGAGGTTACTCGGCTGCTGTTTGTGAAACAGGGAGATTTACAGACAGTTTCCACTGTGAAACCCTCTGGTAGGGTCTGTGTTGGAAATGGATGCTCCTACTGCAAAGGATCATAGTAAGGTTCAGTTGTTCTCCCAGATCTTCCTTTAAGAATATATTTATTTTACTAAGATAATTAGCAACACCTCTGTGTGGCTCTTGGTACCGCAATACAACAGTGAAATCCTTGCAGCATTATATCAACACTGAACAGGAACTCCACCAGCCAGGTAAATTCCTTCCTACACTTTTATTATCAAGGGTATCCACATGCCTGCCCTCTCAAAAAGCCTTATCAGATGGCTGATTGCTGAAGCTGAAAAACAATTTTCTCCTCCTGGGGTTCAGCCGGAGACTCTGGAATTGCGGTACAGCCCCAGGACAGGCAGACAACCCGGGTTCACCGGGGCTCAGGAGAGGGAGGGGGGTCTCCAGGTGACTCCTCCTCCCCTCGCCTCCCTATGCCCCCAGGAAAAAGCTGAGCAGGAGAGCCAGCCAAAGGCTCCAGCCGGACGCAGCCAAAGCCAGGATCTCTGCACATGCAGGTGACGGTCTGGATTTTGCACTATGGCATCTTGGCTCTGTCTTCATTTGTGGCTTTCTCAAACTCTCTTGCTCCTACACATTTTTTTCCACGTCTGCCTCACAGATATCCTCTTATTCTCTTCTCTCCTGGGCCGTCTTTCCCTGTAATATCCATTTCCCAATTACATTTCTTTCCGCTTAGCTGACCTCTTACATAAGATATTCTCCTCTTCTCTCCAAAGAAAGATGTAGATAAAAAAGTTCCTCTGCTGCCGTCTCCTTGTTCACTGCCCTTATGCATTATATTCACTGCTCCATCTCGTGTCTTTCGTGCTACTCAGACCATAAAGTCTTTGAGCCAAAGACCGTCTCTTGCTCTCTTTCTCAAGGGCCTACTTAGTAGGTCAGTCGTTAGGCACATACAGTAAACATCATAAATAATAACGATTCTCAGTTCCTCCTGCAATGATTTTCTCATTGGTCGTGTTTTTGTTTCCTGTATATTCTGGCTTCATCGGCTACACACACACAAAAATAGACAAAAGTGGCTTTAGAAGCCGGGAGCTTTCTAGCAGCTGGCAGGGTTATCTTGGGGTGAGTGGACCCTGCAACCACACCAGGTACTGAAAGGTTTCTGATACAACCTAATTATTTCAGGTATGATTCTCTTCATTAAATTAAACATTTGAGCAGAAATTTTCTATTCTGGGCATCTGCTCCAAGTTTAATTATTTTGGGCAACTTCTGCCAGAATTATTCAGCCATCTCTAAGCATTAGGCTTAGTGAACGAGGTGCCTTAGAAACTCCTGACCACCTTTATTTAGTCTGAAAGCCTCTAATTCCCTCCTCCCTTGGAGCAGGCATCTGGCCTTCATGGCAGAGTCATGCCCTTTGCAGTCTCTGTGAAGAACTGCCCAATTTTCCCAAATTAAGTTCAGATTAAAAAAGCAAACCAAAGCTGTCGTTTGCACACGTGTACCAGCGCCTGCATTCTCAGGGCCCCCGTCTCCCACAGCTCCAGCAGCCCAGCCTGCAGCTGCACAGATCGGCTGAGCTGCTTCCCCACCCTGTGCCAGAAATATCAGCCTCTTGCACTGGGGAAACTGGCTGCCTCCAGGCTGAGAAATACCCCCAGGATCAGAAGGGAACCGACATGTGTCCCTGGTTGACCACAGCTGAGCAAGAAATTGCAATTTCAGATCCCCACCTCCCCCAGATTCTAAGTGCAGAAGGAAAAAAGTAGCTCACTCAAAAGTTGGGAAATGCTAGATTAAGGGTGTTTGGAAAACTGTATTGCCTTTCTTGAACATGGTTTGTGAGGTGGAGTTTTTAATTACACAATTACGCTTTTTTTGTTTCCACAGACTCCCTAACCTGTTTGTTGCAGTTGTTGCAAGACTTGTAATTAAAGGCTGGAGATAACTGGAAGGAAGCAGACAGACCTATTGTTAATGCAACGTGATCTCTATAGCATTGGGAAACTGCTTAAATGATTTTTTTTCCACATCACCCCTAAATGTTGGTATCTCTGTTTCTTGGCACCCAGCTTGGTATCTGATCAGATCTGCAGAAATGCTGAGCACTCAAAAGAGAAACTGAGTTCCATCGGAGCAGTGCAGTGAGTACTTACACACCGTACAGCTGACTGGTCTGAAATATAAGGTCTTAGTTAAAAAGTACGCTCAAATATAAGGAGCTCAACCTTATATCCCCTTGTTTCACTTCCCCATTTATCAAGTGAGAGGGCATCCTCTTTTAACCTACTATAATTGGGAAAACAAACTGCATGAATCACTCCGGCTCTTTCATAAGGGACATGCAAAAGACCCTGTGAGGAATGTAACTCCCATCAAGGCCAAGTTTGAGTAGCATACCGTAAGGATATATGCAAGATGGAGGGTGGATCAAAATATGAAGAGCTACACACACACTGAGCATCATCTGTCATGTGCACTGAAAGAGGAAGGGGACTGCAGAAAAAACTATGCTCACACATTAATAGATACCTGTTTTTCTAAGAAAACAATCTTGAAAGACATGAACAGCGACAAGACAAGAAGGTGTTCAAAAACATAGTGTAAAAATGTCTTAAGGACCTATAAAATGGAGATAATGATACTTTTCCTTGCTAGTGAAATGGTTTGAGAACTGCTGTTGAAATCTGTTGCAAGACTTAATGAATTATTCTTTTCACAGGAGCTGTAAGATCTCATAGAGTGACTCCAGGATAGCTTGAAGGATGGTTCTGAAGGAAACTGCAGTCTAGTTAGTTAATTTCAGGGGGTTTGGAGCAAAATCCACGAGCCATCCAATCCAGTTTAATTTTATGAAGTAACTTGGTGTCGTGAGCTGTAGACCCTAGAGACAAGACTACGGATTTGAGGTTATTAGGGTGACATAAGCCAGGATCTGGATTTGGTTTATTTTTTAAACAAGTTGCTTCTTGGCAGCAACCCAGAAAAAAGCAATATATATATATATATATATATAAGAGGAAGGATAGCATGGTAATAAAACAGCAACCAAAACAAGATCTGTGCAGACTGGAGTCTGTGAAATATAAGACGAAGACAGCACTGAGACACTAATAAGGCATTGTCCAGCTGAACTAGTAAAAAGCAATAGAATGAGGTTTAGTGGAGGCTGACAGGGTCACCTCAAGCACATTTCCCCACGTGCGCTGCAGAAGGAACATCGCTGGAACGACCACTTTTTTTTCCCCCTTCTGTCAGTTATACAGCAGAAAAACTGAGCCCCTGCTGAAGGCGCTTGTCAATGACAAGCAGCAAATGGTAGCAGTAAAAGTGCAAGCCGATGTAGCGAATGTGACCTAAGAAATACAGGCTGACAGTGAAAAATGCTGCAGATTTGAAGTGTGCCATAGCTCTCCAAGTTTATGAAAGCAGTAGATCTGGGCACCTAGCATGGGAAACAATGACAGGGCATGTGTCTGAGACATTGGTATGGACAGGCAAAAAAATGCAAGGTCCTAAGCATCTCTTAGAAATGGAGTCTTACCACTGCAGTGATGAAAAGTAACCATATTCCTCATTTTTAACCTCTTGTTGCCAAATTCCCAGACCCTGCTCTAAGTTGTCAGCCAGACACATGGATCCCAGCACTGTCAATACAACCCTTGATTCAGTCTTGAGATGGTCAAAAAAGACAGAAGCAGGGATGTTCAACTATGTGTGACCTAGGTATTCTTCCTTACCATGATCTCGAGTCTGTGCTTTTACCTGTGACATAGTCACATGGTCTGAACTTTTGGGTAGACCTGTGCGGTGTCAAGAGTTGGACTTGATGATCCTTAAGGGTCCCTTCCAACTCAGGATATTCTATGATTCTATGATTCTATGATTAATATCTGTTTGGTTGTGCGCTCATAAATGCCAAACTTTTAAGTGGGAAATGATATATCGACTGTTTAAAGTAAAAATTTTAGTGTGAGGACTTTCTCCTCATTGGTATATAAACATAATTTCTTCATAAGGAACATGGATATATTCAGGTTACATAAATCAAAATACTCAGCCATCTGTACCACAAAAGGGATGGTATGACTTATGTAAAGGAAAACTGTGACTGTCAAATCTGCTGGAATTAAAATAATAATAATAATAATTCAAAATATTTTAGTTATGTGTTGTTTAAATACTTAAATACTGCAATCCATGTTTAAATGCAAGCAAGATTGCATAATGAGACTGAGCAAAATAAGTCAATTTCTCTGTAATGTTGACAAATGTTTCTTAGTCAAAGCATGTTGTGTAACTTCTGATATGGTTTTGCTATTGTAATTGTATTTATATACTGCAATAAGATGTCCTTTAAAATTTTATTATTTTTCAATCTATTTATTGTTTTTCTCTTCTCATAATAACTATACGTGGATTTACTGGACAATATTACTACACTGTCTATTTGGATTATAATGGTGTTTTGACAGATGAATTTGTTAACATAAATATCAGATTTCTTCACCCTTATTACTAATAACACAATGTGTTCAAATTGAGATCATTTGAAAATCCATTTGACCTTTCACTTTTGATGGGTTGCTGAGTTCCTGTGCCTTTCCAAGTGTGTGAGGAAAACAGCTTCCTTCCTTGGGAGTCATTTTATGTTTTGTATAGTAAGCAATGCAGAGGAAATAAAAGTGCTTTGTTTACAAACAACAGAGTCCCATTCAAGTGTTAAACAACTGTTATTATTAATTATTTACATTGTGATAGCTCTGCAGAGACATCATCATGGAGCATAGCTCTATTATGGTAGCTGCTATACAAACACAGATGAAAAAGATTATTGTTGCTATTCCTTATGGCATATACACTAAATTGCCCAAGGTAACAATGATTTGTTTATAAAAGGCGGCAAAAGGGCCTGGATTAATCCAAACAAAAAAGCCTAATTGTACTACTAAAACCATTTGTGATATGAAAGAAGGAAACAAAACTAGAAAAGAATGTGCTAGATTAACCTCACATCTGTTTATTGTTAAAATAATAAAGGGATCCGCTATTCGACACTTCAGAAGAGCCATTAAATAAAAAGGCTGGCGAGGAAGACCTAGTTGACTCATTACTTTTGCCAGCTTTGGCTAAAAACTGAACAAGCACTTGTGGCTCTTCCTTCTTTTTTCTTTTTTTTTTTTTTTTTTTTTTTTTTTTTTTTTCCCATCTATTTCTATTCTATCTTCCCTTTTTTAGCTTTTCTTTAGCGAGGGTTTTGCTGAGTTGGCCAAGATCACAGACCTTGTTGCTATGATGTTAGATGGATTGAAATCCCAGCATTCAAAATCCTGAACCCTATTTAGCCTTTCAGTACTGGTTATGAACACACTTTTGATTCATCTATCCCATCAAATTTAATACAACACCAATGCAGGGAGCTTACAATCTAGAAGCATTATATTAATCTAAAATTATAAAAAGATGCATTCTAATTTTGGACCCAGAGATATTTGAAAGTATTTCTGGTATTATTAAAGTCAGCATCAATAAAGATTAGATCCCTCTGAGGATCTAGGTTTAAGAGACTGATGAAGGAAGGCTGCAGTATATTAGGATACTGAAGTCTGTAAAACTACCAGCTAGCATACTAATTACTGGATTACCTTTCTTCTATTGTATTGCTGTTTCCAGAAAATTTGATTCATCATCGTTGCTTCAATTTTCAGTAATATACCAGTTTCCTGGGCTGCCAACACAATATACTGAGTTCCTCTGAATTCTCCAGAAGCAACAGCTTCCCACAAAAGCCCACTCCCTTCACAGTGCCCATTTAAGCATGGATTTGTATGTCAGAAGAGCAGTCAGGCATGGCTTTTTCTCTGTGCTTGCTAAATGATACTTAACCTACTGTTCCAGAATCTAGAGAAGATTGTTTTCTCCTCTGGACTTTTTCCGAGAAAAATTGTTTCCTTTCTCTCTAAGAGGGTCTTTTCCATTAAGCTTTTGGGGAAGCAATCTCTGCTAGAATGCATGGTCATGATCATAAATGCATCTCAGCACTGCAATTCATGTATCAGAATTAGAGGGAGCAACCCGTGCCATTTAATCTGATCCACGGGGGGCTGAGAAAGAAGCAGGCAGAAGCAGTGCCTGCTCCATTTATCAGCAAAAATCTGATGAAAAAGTGCAGTTCTAGCCTGTTTTTGATGGATAACTGAGCTTTTAACAGAACTATTTTAATTAGAAATGTTTCTGGTTGGAGGTGCTTGTTCTCTGCAGAAAACTGCAGCTGAAACTAATCATAACACTAGCTATTACAATTTTGTAACATTACTAAGGTCTTTCATACAAGTACTATGATTGTCTTACACTCTTCTTATCGCCCTGGGTGCATTGTGGCTATGTCACTGCTGTGACGCACCAATTCCCTTTACAAATAAAATGAAAGAGAAGGGCATGTTGATCTACTTATTCATGACAAGGAACCCAACCTACCATGCAGAATAATGTTTTGCAACACCTGCACTACAGTTCCCAGGAGGCAACGCAGATACATTTAGGAACCAAAATATATTTCTTTTTCACTGCCATTTCAGAATATTCTATCTGAGAAACTCTCCTTAACTGCCAATTTTCCAGGCACCTCTAACCAAGAATTCTCAATGAGACAATAGAGGAAATAACAGAAGGACCTAGCTAAAAACGAAAAAGAAACCTAGGCTTCCAGTTTTCATGTCATCGTCTTCTAATGAGTTTATTTTCTATTATGTGAGGTACTTAGGCTGATTCTTCCAAAAAATGGATGTTAATAATGATCAATCTACATTTACTCTGCACATAACTGGAGAGGTTATGATGCATGGCATAATTGCAGTGTACTGAATGTTTCCTTTTTACGACTGGCTGCAGAGACTGTAATAGCCTGTTACTCATTTCCAGGTAACAGAGTTCCTCCTTCAGTTTAGGTGGCAGGAATTTTGTGCTTCTGCTGATGAGATTTTCAGACTTGATTCTGACTGGCAGCTGTAGACAGCTACATTTAATTATCAGACAATCAACATTGTTTTGTCACATTCTCCTTTCAAAATGACCCCAATGTACCTGACAACAATACCACATCAAACAAACCAAAGATGCTCTTGGAAAGGAAGGAGTTTTCCTGAATGCTCTTCACTCTGAGGAAGAATTTATTACATGCTTTATGTGTTCGTACTTCTTTGTTTCATTTTTCTTTCCCCAATACATTACAAAGGAATAGAGAAGACTCAAGGTTAGATCTGGCATAATTCCAACAACAGTCTTTCTATTATTCACCGATTAATTATTTATCTATTTTCCTAAGAAAGAAAATCAACACACAAACAAAACCAGGATGTATTATGTGTATTTACAAGCTAAAGAAACAGAGCAAAGATAAAGCAAAGAATTGTAAATTTAAAATATTCTTGAGGATAAAACATCAAGGATAAAGTGAAATTTCATTAATGTATTCAAGTACATTGGCCCAAAACCATGCTGGGTATTAATCCAGAGCTCACAAATTAATTTGTTTCACTGTTATTTAAAAACAGAACAAAACCCAACTCCGGAGCAGTTACAGTGAGCTGACAACCTCCACACAGAGCACAACGTACTGGATTAGACTAAGAAAACCCATTTAGTTAGATAGCTGCCACCAAATAAAAAGGATGAGCTCGTTGCTACAGTTTTAGTGCACAACTGAGGAGAGACTGACTGTGAAAATCATCTCATCTCTCCGGATCTGTTCCATGAGTAAAATAAATCTACTTTTAACTTTTGCATTGTGATAACCTTCATGGAAGACACTTTGTGCCATCATTTGAGACCAAAACAAGGCCTTAGAGAGAAAAAGATGCACCATGTCTGCCTGAATCATGACCCATGGGGAGCCTAGTCCCACTCACCTTTACCTGGGTGATGGTTCTGACCATTTTAGACAAAACATGGCTAAATTTTGAAGGGAAGAATGTGGTGATGCAGTTATCTGTGCCAACTGACAGGGGGATGAGCAACATTCGCTACAGATGCCCACAGGAGGGTTTGCTGGTGTTGGCAGGCCTGCCTGGCCTCCCTGAGGCGGTGCGGGTGTCTGCCCTGAGGAGAGATGCAGCCGGCTGGGCTGTTGGGTGTCAGTGTCTTTTCCACCAAAAACTGTGACTTGGGTGATCTTCCCGGAGCCTACCAGGCATGCCTTTTCCCTCAGGACTTGGCATGGCACCTCGACAGCGCTGGGTGGTGGAGACAGGAGAGCGACCATCAGTGAGGCTGGCAGAGCTGTGTCCTGCTGCCATGTCAGGAGCTCTTCAGGGGCTGTCACCCAGGAGGAGGTAAGGCCTGGAGCCACCAGCTTCAGTCATGTTTGGGACAACGCGGAGATTGTGGTGTCTGGAGCTCCACAACTAAATTTATAATTGATTTTGTGCACCCATGAAAGGGTTTGCAGGGTTTTGGGGAAAAAGCTTGAGACTGTCCCCTCTGAGGGTGATAGGTCTTCGGCACCCCTCACCAGACACAGAGGTGGTTTCATCAGTCATGAAGGGACAGAAAGATGTTGGGGTGCTGCTGGGTGGGTGACAGTGCTGAACATAGCCTCTGAGGTCTGGGGTCCTGAGGGGATCATCCCTGCTTGTCAGAGCAGCTACCAGAAACCTCAAGCTGAGGGCCGCAGTCAGCTCTGAGGGGGCTCCCAGCTGGCAGGGGGAAGGGAGGAAAGATTATTTGCAGGAGGTTTCTGTGTCAATTTCAGAAGAAGATTTGGGGAAGGAAAAGCCAACTGTGTGGTGTTGTCTCACAAGGAATGCGTGCCAGGGAGCCTTAAGAGCTGGTGGCTGGCTCTCTGGGGACCAGAGGCTGCCTGAGGCAGCAGAACATGGCCTCCCCATGGGGAAAACCACCAGCCCTGGGTATTGGGTGGCACCCTGGGGACAGGGACACAGCTGGGTGGGACCCATGGCTGTGGACAGCTGGAGACCAGTACTGCTGCAAAATGACTGAGGGCCCCGGGGTCCTGGAGTGGGGTCCTGGGTTGTGGCCCCAAGGGCCGGTCAGAGCCATTCAGACTTATGAGTGCACTCAGAGCCCTGGCAGTGGGCTCTGTGCTACTGCACTAACTGGAAAAGAGAGGAAATGAAATATCAGGACATTCCAAAAGAGACAGTGTCTGATAAAAATAAGCATTTTTACTGAGCGTGTGCTTCAGCTGTGGAACATATTGTCACAGGAAGCCACTGAGGCCAAGAACTTAAAGAGATTCCAGGAGGTTTGGTCAGTTATGCTATAGCAAGGCTGTCTGCAATTGGCACAATTTACAACAGATTTCAAAGATACTCTAAAGTGTATGCTCCAGGGAAGAATTGAGTCTTTCAAGAGAATAATTTGAGATTTAAAGTAGATTTTAAAAGTATACATATCAGACTATTGCACTGCCCTCCTAAGCTACCATGAGAGAGGATACTGATCTGAATAGATTGCCAGTTTTATAACATATGACAATTTCTATACTGTAGGCTGAGTGAGAGTAGCCCTGAAAAACAACAGTGTGTGAAGCTCACAAGATTTTAGATTTTACAAGAGCTGCAGCAACTTAGCTGCTGACAAGTGAGAGCATATCTGACCTGAGCATCTTTCAATCAGTGAAGTTCCATCCTTCAGAAAATAGAAGTAACCAAGGAAAATGTTATTACTTCCACAAATTAATTAAGGTTTCATGCTCTTTTGCCTGTGCATGGCCTTTTGTTCTCTCTCTCCCCTGCCTTCCCTTTTTAATCTTGCATACATAGAAGACAGGAATCCTCCATCATTTAGGTAGTGGCTTGTACCTATGAACCCAGTCCACTGTTAGGACCTTTCTGATGATATGAAAAATTGCCTCTGGAAGTGTCAGTGTATCAGCACAGCAAACAACAAGCAGGGAGTGGAATCCCATGACAACTCACGATTGAGTTTAGACAAAATCCATGCAAGTGTTACAGCATGTGAACATGGAAAGAGAGCTACCATTTGTATTAGCTGGCCTGATGCCATTCCCAATTTAAACAGTAGAATGCGGGTCCCCAAAGTACACAGACCACAACTTGTGACCTTAAGGAATTCCTGTGTAAGTCTTAAAGAGAAGGTTGCATTCGTTGTATCATGCTTTTTCCCATAAATCACACATCTGTGTAAAAGATAGTAAGTTATAAGCGTGTTTCTTTATAAACTTGTAACTCCTTTCCACCCAGTGAACTGCCCAAACACTTAGGAACTATTGGCATCCGTTTGCCTGCCACTGAAATGCAGCCATTTCTGAGCTGCAAAGTGGCAGCTGCTGCAAGATCCACTATTGAACAGATCGAACATTGCTTGTGAATAATACTACCTCTGGCTGAAAATACATGGCAAGTGTAAACAGTGATATGTGGACACAGTGATTCTCAAACATTGCCCTGACACAGTTGGTGCCTCTTATATTTCCTATATTCTGTTTTTCCTTGCAGTGTCCCAGTCCTTTTCTCACTATTTTTCCAATATGCATTGAAGCTGCCAGAAAAATAGCTGAGCAAAATTGGACTGACTCTAGGAAGCAAATGGGAAACCAAGCTTCCTTCATCTGCTTTGAGGTAGCCCATCATTCAGCATTCTCTAACCAGAATGTTGCGACTTTAGACTTGTTACTACACACACTTTTTCTCTTGCACGCAGACATGTAATTTTCTCTCCAGGTCACTCTGCATGTTGGTTCTCTCCTCCCATTTTTTTCTTGCCTTTTTGTTTTGATCATTGGCTGAAAATTTGCTCCCAGCTGGATTTACAGCAGACACACAAAGGCATGGATGAAGTATGCTTTCATTACAGGGTCTAGCTGGTTAAGGGGAAAAAAAAAAAAAAAAAAAAAAAAAGCATTTGGAAATCTTCAATGAATCTTGACCTGAGCTCCAAACCGCAGCAAGACATCACATCTCTGAGACTGACAGATGCTTTACCACCGTGACAGCGGCGGTTTGGTAGATTATAGTTTGAGAACTACTGTGTTCTCAGAGTCAGCAAAATTGGCAGCCTGGGAACTGAACTGCTAATTGCCTGAAAGACTATGCAAAGTCTTGCTTCATTATTGCTCATCAGAGGAAGAATTAGAAACAGATTATGGGTGAAAATCTGGATTAAAGTGAACCCAAATTTTTGTAAAATGATGACCTTCTACTGTACTTCAAGGTGGCTCTGACAAAGGATGTGATTATTCAAACCTAGCTTTCAAGCTCTCCCCCAGTATTGAGACCTGAATCCAAATCCAACATCATTATCCAGGCTCATCAGCTGAACACCTCTGAGTAACTCTAAGTGGGGATAACGCAAGACATGCAGTCAGGTAGAGGATGTGTGCTTCAGTGCTGATCAATGTAAATTCACGAGCTCTCAGTGTCATCATTTGTAGCAATGTGGCACCAATCTCCAAAGCTTGTTTTGAATCATGCAGTGAAAAATTATTGGTACTTAGGTTGCACAATTTTTCCCCTTGTTATGTCAGGAGCAAATGACAGTTTGAAGTGAGTACCGCTGCTTCAGCTCAGCAGCTGATATGTTTGCTTACCTGATGCAGTGTTTTTTGGCAGTGATTAATGAGAGCTCTCGAGTCAGAGCTTATAACCATGATGAGCATTAACAGGTAAACCCACAAACAGTAAAGGATAAAGCTCCTGAGGGAGGGAAAGGCACTTGCATCTTAGTCTGGCTGCTTATATATTGGTCTCAATCAGATTGTTCAGGGGTTGTTACACTTCAGACCAAGCCTTTTAAAGGTCTAAATACATTTTTCATGAGAATGTTTATAGCCCAAACTGACCCTAGAGAAACTGGTGTCTAACTTCTCCGTTTAATCAGGCCCAGGCAGATGATTCATATTGGAATCCTTTTTTTTTTTTTTTTTTTTTTTCTGTGGCAAAATTAAACCTGTCTGCAATATGCTTCTATACAGAAACAAGGAGATGCAGAAATGTCAGCAATATTAACAAATCTGGTGGGTATAATGTCATAACATATAATGCTATCTGTTATATAGGGATATTCATGTAAAAATGCCCTTGGTCATCAGTGCATTTAAGCATACACCTAACTTTAAGCAAATGCTTGAAAACCATTGCTGTTCCTTGAACTTTAATGGGACTTTGGGCCACTGTTCAATGATAAATTGATATTTATGTTCCTTGAACACCTGAGGTGGGCTTGCTTGTGACTTTTTTGCTTTGCTGGATCAGGGTTTATAAACTTACAAGTTGATTTCTATCCTAGTCTGCCTAAATATTTCAAGCACATATACAAAAATAAACCTAATCTTCTGCCAATATTCCACCTCTCTGGTCTCATGACATCCAGGACACAAACCACTGATCTTTCCAATGATCTGGCTTACAAATCTCATTTTAGAAGGTACCGGCAGCTAATCACTCCTTCAGTTGGAATACCTACATTACTGCATCTCTGTTGCATGAGTCTAGCTTGGAAAATGAAGTTAAACTTGTACAATAAAAGTAATTTAATACATGATTTAGAACTTTAACCACCTTACTGCAAACTAATTTGCATGCCTGCAAACCCTTACTTGTATGAGTAACCCTATGTGTTTTGACGAGGAAGGAATTACTGGTGAGATTTGGCCTGCTGACTGTAGAAATGATAGTATCATAGATCAGTGATACTATTTACGTGAAATGTGGCAGTTCCATTCATTGTTCCTGGAAAATCAGGTTTTCTGCCATTTTTCCCTCTCTCTACCACTGTTGGATCTTGCATTTTTGAGGAAAGGGAGAGGAGAATCAAACCTTGTGTGCCAGTCTGTTATTGCAATCTGAGTGTAATATATAGCCAATCAAATAACTGATCACACTTAACCTGGTTGCCTACCAACTGAAAGCACAGCTGATATTTAGATAGGTCACTGTTTTAATAGGCCAATTCTTTTGGCCCTTTGACAGAGCTTTAAGCAACTGTATGACTGTCAGACAGGTTGCAATGCTTAGTATTTTACAGAACTGGGTCCTCTATGTTGTAGACTCACAGAAAAAAATGGGTTGGAAGGAACATCTAGAGGGCTGTAGTCCAAACTCCTGCTCAAAGCAGGGCAAGCTTCAAAATCAGATCAGGCTGCTCAGGGTCTTTCAAAACCATCAGGGTTTGAGACTGAACAGCCCCTTTAAGCCCCTGCCTCAGTGATGCGCCCATCCTGCTGCAATGATTCCTTTTCCGTATTTCCAAACAGCATTTCCCTCGTTGCAGCTTGTGGCTGTTGCCTCTTGTCCTTTTGCTGTGCATCTCTGAGAAAAGTTCATCTCTGACTTCTCCATAGGATCATGGTAGTGGAGGACTAATGACATACCCTGATGGCCTTCTCTTCTCCAGGCTAACCAGACCCAGTGGCCCCAGCCTCTCCGTGTACATCAGGTGCTCCAGTCCCATAACTGCCTTCTCTCGGGTCTTTCCAGCCGGTCAGTAGCTCTGTTTCTGCAGGCCCTGAGCTCCAGCTTGGGTTGCTCGCAGCCTGGGGTGCTTTGGACTTTGTATGTGCCGTTGTTGAACTTCCCATGGTTCCGTCTAACCTACTCCTCCAGTTGGTTGAGGTCCTTCTGAATGCAAACCCTGCCCTCCAGTGTGGCAGCCACTCCTCCGGCGTAGGTGTCACTGGAGGGCGCATTGTGTCTCAGCACCCCGGGCCATATGGCACAGCGGCAGGATAACATATTGCCTTAGTCAGCAAGAGAGATTGTTCAGCTTATCTGGCAGGAGTCGGGTTCTTAATAACTGTTGACAAGAATTCATAGAATACTTCTGGCCACCAGACTAGGCAGAACATACAGTGTACTTTGCAGTACATGTTCTGTTAATTGGAAAAACATGTAGTCATTGCATTTTGATTATACATAAGTTTTTATCTAGTAAAGCCATTTCTGATGGATAACCTCGCACGGAAAAGAAACATAAAATGGATAATGAGTAAAATATAATTAGCTATATAGAAAAAGTGGTTGGAGTTACCTGAGAAGAAGGATTACAACAGCACACTGCTAAAGCTCAATACCTGACCCTGCCCGCTCCAACCACCCTGGTCTGTGCTGCTGCAGCTGCGTGCCTGCAGAATCCACTGTGCAGCCTTGTTTGCTGTGCTCTTGTGCCTTCTGTTCGAGATGCCACTGCTACACATTGCGATGGCCAAGCTGAAGGAAGAACGTGATGTGCAGAAGGTGTAGGGGTTTTAATTGCTGAAAACACAAAGCAGAAACCCTCTCTCTCTGCGCACTAGCCCACTCTGCTGCAATCATTTTTCTTTATTGACATCCCTGACTGTGCCTGTGAGGGGAAGCAGACACTCCCAGCTAGGAAGCAGTGCGGTGCACAATCTAATGCGACGGCGTTCCTGGCTTTCTGGTAATATAACGCTTGTGGTATCCTGCAATCTCTTTGCTGAGGTACTGCGAGCAAAAAGATGGCTGTCTCTTCCAACTTGTTAAACCTGAAACAACCCGCAGACAGTAGTAGCACCCAACCCAACTTCTTCCTGGTGTTTAGGTTTACCAACGACAAGCTAACAGGGAATATTCATATGCCACATATTACTAGCTCCTCTTAGGACAGCTTAGCCTAGGGCTGAGATTCCCTTTCACCACAGGACTGCCTCCACCACCCTCCCTGCTCCTCACATGTGAGAGAAGAGGGCACCTTGCCTCAGTAAAGTGGGCAGCGAAGAAGGCAGAGAGTGCTCTCTGGGAGAGAACTCCATCTCTTCATACTTTACAAGGATGTCTCCCTAGTGCTGGGCCTTCTGTTGCATTGCCAAGCCAGAAAGAGTGACAAGTCAGAAAAGGTATTTCACTTCAAGAGCGACTAGGGCTATAATGTGCAGATACGAACTGTTCTCCTAGAGCAGCAGGCAGAGCTCTTGGGTTTAGGGTTACATTTCTTATTGAGAGATGTCTGAACCTGTAAAGTAGGACTTATGCCTGGGAATTTGAAACCATGCTTTCCCCAAGCCTATGTATCTGTCTGTGTCAGTCCCAACGGGCCCATTTGTTAAGAGAGGAAAGACTTTGTCACAACCATTATAGGTGAAGATAGAATACAGTTTCTATTCTGGAGTCCTTATTCTAAATATCTGTCTGAAAAGCTACAAAATGGAGGCTTGAACTTTAAACTAATTGGCCTCTGCCTAAAGATAAAATTACACTTTTAAAAACAGTTCATATGTCGAATAAGAAGACTAGAAAAATGTTTCATATTTTTTTTAAAAATACATTTATTTATTTTTTTTTTGCTCCTGACCTTTCAGTTTAAACAGCCCTGCAGCCAAAGTGGGTGAGATTTGAAAGTCAATTGGTTTTGATTACAAGCAACTGAATAGCACACACGGAGTACGTACAGTATGGATTTTAGTTAAGTTCATTAAAGCATGCAGGTATGGAAGGACACTGTATTAACTGAGCGCTCTGAACTTCTTAAATCCTCAGAGTGACTTTCTAGGCCAGGAGTTCAGAATACTATGGGGGAATTGAAATCTGCTGAATGGATATGCAGTTTCGCCAGTAAGTTCACATTGCCAGCACATGGAGAACTGCATTTTCCAAACTCGACACCGAGAGTTTCATTATCAAGACATTGCTCATCACATAAACAGGTGGAGGAAGGAATGCTAATACCTTCAAAACCTGCTCATATTTAGATCCAGGTATGTCAGTAGAACACATCACATGTTGGATACAACAGTTGGTTGTATAAGCAGGCCCCTGTAAGCCTTTAAAACAGAATAGGGCAAGATACTGCAAAGGCTGTAAAGGGAAATTGCGAGTTTTGAGCTCCCGTTTAAGCTGAATTACCTAATGTTGGGTATGAAGGCCGTGGATAAGCTGGGAACAGTCCTGAATTCACTTTCTGTTCAAATCTAGACCTTGTACAGAGTGTTCAGTGAGATGTCTTATGTGCCAGACAACATCTCTTTAAATTAAAGTTTAAGTCTAATTGTAAAGGTCCCGATGTCCCCCAAGAAAAAATAATCCTGCATGTATTTACCAAGCAAGTTTTCAGTCTTTCAAGTAATATATGTCTTAGAACACGATAAGGTCTTCAGTGGTAGGTTTTCCACTTCCAGTCTCAAGGCAGAAGTAATTTCTGTGCCTGTGGCCTCAGAGCTTGAGTTAGAAGAGGGGAAAAAACAATTTCTGACGTGGTATCAAACCTCTTAATGGTGCTGTTCAAGACTAATTTTTCACTGTTCCTTTTATTTGCCAAAAATAGGTGACTGCTAGGCACCGTACACAATGTGAATGTTCAGTGGGCAGTGACAGGTGTATCGGGTTAACATTCCCTCCTTCTGCTGTACCATGTAGTTAACTCAACCTGGACGTTTGATGAGTCTTTTTCTGCAAACGGGGACCTTCCTCCCCTTGTGAGCCTCGGTGGGAATACTCAGGCCTGCCTCTGTTAACTGTGAGGACATTTGCTGACTTCGCCGTGTCAAGCGACATATGAAAATTGGCAATTAACAGTACCTGTCTTCAGGGCGGAAAACAATTGTATATCACTTATTTGTAGGCAGCAGAGGCTTCAGATAGAGTTCTCTGAAAATGAAGCAGTTGTCCCAATTTAAGCTTATTTCATTTCTTTCCAAATAAGTGAAATATAGTCACTGCGGTGATAGTGTCAAGTCATCCCTCTGTATTATTCTATTGTTCCATCACAGCCTTTTCTCTCCAGGGAGCTCATTTGTATTCTCCTGCTTTCAGGTCATCTGACTTTCACTTTGTGTCATGGATTTAACTTTGCTTTCTCTTTAGTATAAATTAAAATGTTACTGTCGCCACCAGCCTGAGCCTGAAAACCACAACTGTGACTATTTAGCAACCTATTTGAAATTCAAGAAACAAAAGCCCTGTACCTAAATATTTAATGGCTAATGGCCACTTGGCTTCAGATCTAGATCTAAATATTCAGGATAATGCTTACTATCACTAGTGCTGCATGCCATTTCGTTCAAGTATTTGCTGATATTGTACTTAGAAAGGTGTTTTTTCCCTTTTGAGAACACACCGCGCCGTCTAGGAGCTCCAACCAGCTGCCTGCATCAGCACAAAGTTGCAGAGAACATTTTGCTGTGTCTTGTGCGAGTATTTTCTTTGTGGCAGCCTTTCTTCTTCCCTTGCAGTGCGCCAGGGAGGTAAAAACGTGTAGGCAGCTGCTGAAGTGACCACCTGAACACGTGTGCTCTACATTTAAGCATCGTTTTAAAGTCTTGTCACTGCTCCTTCCCTCACTCCGTGTGAAATGCTCAGGCCACCTACAGCAAAATTGCTTTTCTAACGCCACTGCCGCTGCAGAGTCACAGTCTAGGGATCAAGCGGGGGCGAGCGCTGTCGCCCAGTCTTCGGATGATGAGGCCAGACTCGAGATTTTCCTCCCCATCTCCCCTGAACCCAGCAAGGTTTATCTGGATGCCCACGGCAGCTGAGTTCAGCAGCCCCATGCAGCCCGCCCAGCCACGACAGCTCGATTTGCTGTGTGTGGATGCAGAACAACGCAGCCTGCCTTGCTTCGGCAGGCAAATGCAACACCGGCTGCAATTCGGGGGGGGGGGGGGGGGTTTTGGGGGGGTTGGGCCCCCCCCCCCCCCTCCCCCCAGATCCCTGCTTTATGCCCAGGCTCAGCAGGGAGCTTCTGCTCCCCAGCCCACCGCCCCGTACCCTCGCTCAGCTTCGTCCCCCCAGCTGTGCCTGAGGGCTGTGCCCCATTTCACGCAGCCCTCCCAGCAGCCTGCAGGCAGCGAGGTGCCCCCCAATGCCCCGGGACCCCCCTGTTTTTCCTCCCGGGCAGGGCAGGAGGCTCCGGGCCGGCCACCAGCCGCGGCTGCAGGCGCTTCGGGAGGCACTAGCAGCACCTAGCGGTAAGAGCCGGCCCGGCCCGGCCCGCCCTGCCGAGGTTTGGGGTTTGGAGGTGGGAAAAGTTGCTGGGTACAGCTCACTGGGCGTGCAGAGCCCCGATTTTAGCTTGGCACGCTTTTTTTGAAGAAGCAGGTTTGTAGGGCTTTGCATCTGATGGCTGCTGCTGGAAGGAGTCAGTAGTTTCCCTGCTGGGGCAGAGGTTCGGAGAGGTCCTGCCGTGAGTCCCAATTACAGTATCCAGACCCCAGAGGCCAAGAAACAGCCCAGGACTTCACTGGCACCTTCACTCGGGGGTCTCTGAGCAATGCACATGGTCAGCAGAACTACCAGCTCTGCAGGGCAAAACAGCAAGACAGGAGCAGGGAAATGCTGGGAGATTTTTGGGCAAACAATCTTTAATAGAAAAGCGCTACCCAGAGATCTATAAATGTTGACAGAAGGTGGGTCCCCCTTCGTTTACCTTGTTTCATGCTACTCACTGCTCGCCGCTCAGTGCCTTATTTGCAGGTCTTGGGAGGAAGAAAGGCAGAGCTCTGGGGGGTCTTTTTGGGGTCTTGCCTCCACTCTGCAGCAGGACTGGAGAGGAAAAAAAAAAAGAAAAAGGAGAATCCAGCACGGCCCCGCCACAGCAGTACCGCCCTGCGCTGCGTCCTGCTCCGAACGCCTGGCCTGCTGTACGTCATTATTTAAAATTTAATTTACTAAATTGAAATATATCATCCTGCGTATTAGGGAAATGGATGAGCTCAACAGTTATTTACTATTCACGTCGAAATTAATACAAATACCCCAAGAAGATGCTGTACCAAATCAGCACGGGTTTTTCTGTAGGTCTTCAGAAGAGACAGGGGTGAAAACAGAGGGGCAGAGCAGATGCTGTCGTGCCCGGGGCAGTTTGCTCAGCACCTTCCAGGCTGTGCCCGACTCAAGGCACATCCTTGTACCCGAGTTCTGAGCAGGACACAGAGCCACGCTGCGTTCAGTCTGCACCCGCTCCCTGCCCTCAACTTCCCGGTGCGTGTTTTAACATGGAAATCGGATTGAAAACGTAAATTACGAATTGACCGTTTCACGCAAACTGTATCCAGACATGCGTTCCAGCACGAAGGGATGTAGTGATAGTTACTCAATTATAGAACTGAGAAATTAACACCGGGCAAATAATTACCTCTCGGGTAACAAGCATGTCTGTGCCGTGACTTTGCCCTGGGGGAGCCCTCTGCCACCCCAGCCAGCGGCCGCGGCGTTGAGGATGCCCGGCAGGGTTCCGCTGGTTTTACAGAGCACCAGTGGCCGGCTCCGCGTGGGGAAGAAAGAAATAAAATAGAATAAAATAAAATAACCCCCGGCTCATTATGCACGCACCCCCACGCAGCGCCATCACGCAGGCCGCCCTGTCGGAGGATCCGGCAGCGAAATAAAGAGCCCAGGCCCTCAGCCGACAATTTTCCCCTGCCACCAGGGCACGGGGGGCCGGGGCTCAAACTTTGAACTCCCCCCAAAAATTTGGGGCCCCCTCCCACCGTCCCCCCTTCCCCCGCTGCAGCACCCCGCCGCCGAGCCCTGCCGCCCCTCCCCGTGCCTGCCCTGCCCTCGCCCACCCTTCCCCTCTCCTTCCCCCCTCACTCCGCGGCGCTGGGAGCCCCTCGGCTGCCACCGGGGAGAGCCGGGGCCGCCAGCCCCTAGCTCCCTCCTCCTCCTCCTCCCCTACCTCCTCCTCCTCCTCCGCCTCCTCCTCCTCCTCCTCCCCCCGCTCTCCGATGGCAAGAGTTGGAGCCGCGCTGCTCGCAGCCGCCGGGAAGAGCCGGCGGAGAGCGGGGCAGGACCCGGGGCCCGACTTCGCGGCTCCCCGCTTCGCTGCCGCCGCCTCGCCTCGCATGGCCCGGGCCGGCGCTCCCTGAGCCTGGGGCCGTGGGGCCAGCCGTGGGGCCAGCCGTGGGGCCAGCCGCCGCTCCCCGCCGGCCTCCAGCGGCAGCCGGAGCGCGATGTGCCGCTGAGCCCCGCAGCCGGAGCCCGGCCGACAGCCCGTAAGCACCGCGCCGGGGCCGGGGGAGGGAGGTGAGAGAGCAAACTTCGTGCTGCGGTGGGGGAGCGGGGCCGGGGGACACCCTGCGGGCTGTGGGGGCACCTTACGGGGCTTGGGGGCACCCTGCGGGGCGTGGGGACACCATACGAGGTGTGGGGACACCTTATGGGGCTTGGGGATACTCTGGGGGGTGTAGGGACACCCCACGGAGCATGGGGACACTCTGTGGAGCGTGGGGACACCCAACGGGGTGTAAGGACACTCTGCGGGGCATGGGGGCACTCTGCGGGGTGTTGGGACACCCTGTGGGGACACCCTGTGGGGCATGGGGATACCCTACAGGGTGTGGGGACACTGCAGAGCATGGGGACACCCTACGGGGTTTAGGGACACTCTGCAGAGCGTGGGGACATCCTACGGGTGTATGTACACCCTGCAGGGCATTGAGACACTCTACGGGGCCCAGGGACTCCCTGCGGGGTATAGGTGTGCACTCGTGGCCCCACGCTGGGCTGGTCTCGCAGTCCCGTAGCTAGGAGGTGGCCACGGAGGTGGCTTCATTCCTCTTTCTGTCCCCCTCTCCAGCACCTTCCTGGCTCTCCCGAAACCCGCAGAGTGGGGCTGTGAGGGAGGGAAGGGGTGCGGTGGTGGGAAGCAGGATGGCTTGGATGGAGGGATATTAAATTATTATTTTTTTCAGATGGTAATTTGTCTTTGTGGTAGGGGTGGCCCATTAAATTTCAGCTCACGTCCTGATGGAGATCAAAAGCAAAGGGGAGAGGGAGAGGGAAGCAGAGAGCCTTGTGCAGCTCCTTCACTCCGCGTATTGTTAGAAACTTGTGGGGCGGGGGGGGATAAGGGGGATTCCCAGGAACAACCCTTGCGGATCCAGCTCCGACACCCACACCAAAAGTTGGAGATGTGTATTTTCCAACACTGCCATCTGCTCTGCGGTGCTGCCCAGGAGCGTGCTTGCTGTTACGCCTCGGAGGAAACAAACAAAAGGTGTGCTTGCCAAGTCGGTGCTGAACCTGGCTGCTTGCGGGCGGTAGGCAGAGTGCAGGGGAGTATCTGTGTCCTAAAGGCTCGCTGTCCTCAGCTGGCTCAGGTTAGACTCTTAGATAATTTCCTGTCCTAAAAAAAAGGTCTCCAAACATGGTAGATGCCAGGTCCTTTTTTTTTTTTTTTTTTTTTTTCTTATTTTTTTCCCCTTCTTCTTGAACTATTTATGTCTGGGTATATCGGTTTGGGATCATAGTAAAGTTTCGTTTTTTTGTTGAGCAAATGTTCCCTCTCATTACAGAAAATACTTCTCCTAAATTATAGTCTGAGCGGCGAGAGGTTAGCTCTCTTTGCCTCCGGATGGGTTCAGTGGTAGGCTGAGACCCCAGGCTGCCTGCACTGCGAATAAAATAGAACCCAACTAGGCTAAAAGTTATAATGGGCTTTGATTCTCACTGCTGCTTGAGATCAGTGGAGATCCGGGGTGAGTGAAGGCAAGGAGGAGGAGTGCGAGTAGCTGGAACAAGCTACTCACACAGCAAAGTGCTCTTGATTATATGTGTGAGTTGTAAGCACCCAAGGGAGAAAACTGGTGATAAACTGCAGAGAAGAAGGCAATGGGAAAAAGAAAAAACCTGCTGGTGTTTAACCAGATTACTCGGGATTTTTTAACAGAGCTTTTCCTTCTAAACAGCAACTCGAACCATCCATATCTTTTTCCTTCATTTTTCTTTCCCTTTTGGGCTCAAACTTTTTCTGTTCAGCTTGGGCTGAGCGCTAAGCCAGCTGTGCACGAGGCAGGCTGCTGTAGGGGATCTTTGCATTTTCAGTGCGGTGCAGGCAATTTCTCCCTTTTTTTTATTTTTATTTTTTCCTTCTCCCAGTATCTTGCCTTCTTTCCTCAAAGAGATTAAGTTTTTGTCCACCCCGCCAGCGACATGTTAATCCTGGAGTCAGGGGGCCGCGAGATCCCGCCGCTCAGCACATAGATCTTGGCTTTGTTCGGCCCCAGCCCGTGGGACCGCTGGAGTTGGCAGTGGCTGCCCTCCCTGACCTCCCTCCCTCCCCGCACCGAGCTGGGGCGGCCGGGAGGAGAAAAGGAGCAAACTCCAGCCGGTGAAAAAGAACAGCCCCGGGAGACAAAGGGCTTGAGCAGGGGGATGCAGGGGGTGAGGGGCTGCGTGGGGAAGGGCTTGTAAGGAGGTGGCCCTGTCGGATCCCACAGGCTGGAGGAGGTGGCGTGAGGACGGGTCCATGAGGAGCCCGCACGGCCTGAGAGGGACCCCATCCAGGTGGTGCCACGGGGTTCTGGTTGTTCGCAGCAAAATGAAGCAAGTGCCCAAGCAAAATGGCTTTGGTAGTCTGGTACGATTGCTGTTTATTCTCCAAGCTGAAAGCTGACTTAGGGGAACACACACCTGGGCTTTATGGTCTGTGCTGCTCTGTAACTTACCCTGGAGTCAGTCGGAAAAGTCCTGCTGGACTTAGGCTGGGGCACGCTCAGCCCTTGGTAGGGGACACGTCCTTGGAGAGCAGTGGCTGTGTGATGCTAAACGGGGCTCGAACAACGTGTTTCTTCTTCAGCCAGGCTTCATAATCGCGGGAGCAGTCACGCTAGGGTTAAACACGACCATCTGCATGAGTATGTTTTGCTGGAAACAACCACTCTGCGTGAAAAGTTTCTGTGGGAAGCCTAGGCTGTTGCCTTGCTGTTTGGCAAAAGGGGGCAGTATCAAACAATACCACAAAGAAATCCACTGTGCATCTGCCTCCCTGCCTCGAGGACTGATGTGTGCTGTTTCTGCCGGGACCTGGGAGTTGGGGCTGTTATCCGGAAGCCTTTATTCAGGTGGTTCCTTACACAGACATCAGCGAAGCTAATTGACTGCGTAAATGAGGCAGGATCAAAGCTGGTGCTCTTTTCCTTCAGGGCTGCATCGCTTCCATGTGCCGGCCTGGCCAGGGGAGGCTCGGAAATAACACTGCCTGATTTCAGAGCCACTTGGGTTCACGTGCAGGAGGCTGGCAGCAGTAACCCTAACCCGCTCTTACGCCACTCATTTTAGGGGGAGCATGGTGAGGCTCTAGGCTTGGAGTGCCAGTCCTATAAATGCCTGTCGGGGAACTGTCATCGCTGCTTTCCTTAGTAAGAAAAATGAACACTTTCTCTTCTAAATTTAACTTTGTTTGAGAACTCATTTGCTTCCAGCCGAGAGAAATATATCGATCCAGCATACAAAATACTGCTCTTAGAACGCGTTCAAAGCCTTTTCACCTTTTATTTATCCGTACGCCTGGAACTGTTGGATCACCACCCCCTAGTAAATTTTTACTGAGCAGTATTACAGACGGTCTCTGTGGGGAAGCCGTGCTGGGCTCCAGCCGTGCTGGGTCTCAGGAGCAGCCCAGCCCTTGGTGGGGAGCGGTAAGGGATGGGGAGCGGTAAGGGATGGGGAGCCAGCTGGCGCTGTGGCCATGTCCCGCTGTCGGAGCAGTGCCCAGCCCATGGTTCAGGTGCTGCCTGGTGTGAAGGCAGCAGCTGGGTTTGCCTCGGCTCAGAGCATCCCTGACTCCTGGTGTAGGACCGAGGAAGGGTGAGGGGATGAAATGCAGGTAGCGGTGGAGGTGATTTGGGGCCGTTCTCCAGGGGTGGATTTGGTATCATGGCCTGCTGAAATTGCAAAGTCTTGGGTGATGGACTTACCTTTTACAGACTGAATGCTGTGAGGGTGAACTGCCACTCTTGTGGTTTGCATCCTGGTTGTTTAGTGCCCTTTTAAGTTGCATCCTTGTTCTTCGTGTTGGTGTTAAACTCCACGGACACAAACCGAGGGGTACGAGAGTGCTGTCCCTGCTGTGCCTTGAAAGGGGCTGTGTTCGAACAGGAGTGCTGTTGACTTTGAGAATCAAATAACAGTTCTTTGTTACTGCTCTGTTGCTTTTTTTTTTTTTTTTTTTTTTTCTTTTTAAGGAGGAAAAACTTACTGAAGAGCGTGTGTCTCCTAGTCTAGAGGTCATTGTTCCACTTCCTTTTACGCTGTGTGCTGCTGACTCTTCCAGCACGCCCGGTACCCGGACTCATCCCATTTCTGCCCACGGTTGCAATTTTCATTAGTTTCTGTGGCAGCTGTCTGCATACAAGACACGAGACTTTGACAGGTATTTGAGCCTGCAGCTTCTGTGGACAGTGCCTTGCTTGCTGGAGGTTATCCTGCAAGCACGGTTAGTCTCGGCATTTATTTCACCTCTGTTCTCATCAGTGTCCAAAAAATACTGCCTGACAGCCGTTATTCCTTAGCCCGGGCTCAAAGCATGCGAGCAGCAGAGCTGGGGAGGCACGAGGGTGGCTCTCAGTATGCAAGGTCTCCTTGACTACAGCACTACGACTCCCAGAGTTACCTCTGCTGCAGCACTCGCACAAAGCTCTGGCTTTTCAGGCCCGTGCAGCACAGCTCAAAGTGATTTTCCGACGATGAGTGCCTGAGTGGCGGTACTTCGGGTACTGCTGTTACCTAGTGCGGAGCTACAAAGCAAACGGCTCTGTTTTGTGCCGGGCTGCAATGAGTCTGGCAGGTAATTTGCATGTGAAGGATGTTACCAAGTTACAGCGGATGACTCCAAATTGGTGACGGGGCTATTCATGTGCTTATAATTAGGCATACCCCGAAGCACTGTGTTGGTTAAGGACCACTATGTCTTTATTTACTTTTTTGGTAAGCTTTAAATGAGATCGTAAGTAAACATGCTGATTGCTAGTCTTAATCCTCAAATCAGTTGTGAACACGTTGGGAGTTTGTAAATCATCTGTGTAATTCCATTGCTTTTCAGCAAGGGGTCATTTGTGGAGAGAGCAGGGGATGTTTTCTTCCCATACGCCCGGTCTTGCAAGGTGCTGCATGTTCTTGGTTCTCGTTAACGTTTTTCCAGGAGACAGCATCCTGCACCCTCAGACCCCGATAAACACAAGCCCCTGTGGGTCTCCTGCTTTGTGCAGCAGGCAAAGTGCTTCGGGGCTTGGCAGTCCCCATATGTAGTGTGCTCACCATTAGGTTGTTGCTAAAAGCCATATAAATTGCACCGTGCTGGTTTCAAAGGTTTGACTTCATCCATTGTGCAGCACCGTGTGACCATCTGGGACACAGCAACCTGCGGAGAAGAAGCGCAGTGATCAGTTTGATCTCGGCCGAGTGCTGCGCTGAACTCAAAGGCTCAATCACGGCTTCGTATCCACGAGGCAGCCTCAGCAATTGGGAACAGCATGTGGGGATCTGGCGCTGAAAAATGGGTCCCCTGGCAGCCTCGAGCCCTCTGTGCTACGGAGGAGAGGATCAGATGGCGAGCTGAGATGCTGTCTGCGCTCCTGCACGACAGCCAGCCTGAGTCCTGCTTAGGCAGTCTACGAGCCATTTGCAGTTTAAGGGTTTGTGACTTCTGAAGTTTGTGTATTTTGCAGATTGCTCGTGCCATAGTCTTCAAAAACTGTTAGTTTTTAAGACAAGCAGATGGCTTTAGCAAAATAAATTTGCTGGCACCTGGAACAGGTGGATGTGGAATCAATTTATGCGGTGTAATTTTTTCCACACCCCTTTTGGAATAATTTTATACCCTGGAGCCACGTAAGATGCTTATTATGTAGCCAATAGGGAGCTGCTTCTGTCTGACTACATAAGATTTTACACATCTTTTATAGCTAATGTCTAGATTGAAATGCAAAATTTAGTGCTGGGAGTGCATGCGAATTTGTGAAACTCCCGGGAGAGAATGTGGGTGCATGTATCAGTGAATGAATTATGCTCCTCCATAGACAGAGAGGGCTTTTTTTAGTGGTAACAAATGTCCTGTGTTCAGTGTTTGTCATTTTAAAAGTAGTATTTTTCATTTCAAGTGCGAGCCCCGTGCAGGTTACTGATGTAGAGTAAAAATGAAAAAAATACCTTTAACTGCGTCTGAAAGGACGACAATGGAAGTTTTGGATGTGGTGCAACAGTAGGGATGGAGCTGGCATTTCCAGTACGGCCGTGACAGGTACGAGTGGATACCTGAGAAGGGGAGGATGCTCTTGAGGGGCAGGGAGCAGACCCCAGGTGAGGCCTTGGCCACACCCTCATTCTCGCAACAGAAGCAGGGCCAAGCAGCCCACCTGGCTGGGGAGGTTCCTGGTGACTCCAAAAGGGCTTTGGGCGGGCTGTGGGACCATCTGCACAGCTCAGGTGTTGGATTAGGGACCAAATCTGGGAAGGGTCTGGGGCCAGCCCTTGGAGGGAGGAGGATGCTGCCTGCGGCCGGCCGGCTGTACAGGCTGAATCTCTCTGCTGTGTTTGCTGGCCACGTGGAAGTTGTTTAGCTCGCCGTTTCAGCTAAAGGTTCCTTATTTATCTCCTACAATGGTGATTTACAATAGATCAAAATTAGTGGGAAGAAAAGAAGACGAGAAAGGAAAGGGTAGGAAGTTCACTCTGGATAATTCAGTTTGACAGGCTAATATAGTAAATTCAAGAACGCCGAGCGAGAGGCGCGTTTTGGAGCCTGTCTGTATAATGCAGGGAAGGAAAACTTGGCAAGGTCTCAAAAGTTTGTTAGAGTGATTACAGATCCCCCCGCTCTGCCTCACGTTCCTTCCTCTGCTCTCTCTTCCTGATTGAAGGCGACTGTCTGCCAGAAGGAGATTTTCAAACACATGATTTGGACGGGGCAATCAGTCTGCATTTATAAATCACTTAATATTTTAGTCTCTGACTTCTTTGGGGTCCGCTCCACATCTGAAGGGCATTTTCATTAAAAATACAAAGCTGAGGCTCGGTTCCTGCCTGCGTCCAAGGTGCACCTCCAGTCTAAGAGAGCTCAGCTTTTGTTGGTAATTGCAGCCAGAAACCACATATTTAAAATAAAAGACCATTAGTGGCTTGCGGTGGGATGAAACAGCTGAGAGATGCATACTTCATTCAACATGAGCAAAATAGGGCCATGCACTGTGACTTCAGCTCTGAGCTGCTGGTCGTTACTGATAGAGGGTGCTGTCAAGTAACACCTAATGCAAATTATGAGGAATTCCACAGTTCCTGATCTCTGATGATAACTAAGTGGTACAAGAGTGCAACTCCCCCTTAGTTCTGGTTTGATGACAGTGCTAGGCAGCCAGAAGTAAAAATCATCAGGGAGAGAAACTGAGGCACAGAAGGACTGCGGCCTGGAGATTTTATTGCTCATCTGTTAAAGGTATCATGAAGCGTAAGGAGGCCGATGGGCGCCAGGTAGGAGGGATTGCCGGGGACTGGAATCAGTAGGAATTAGACTTTGACATCTGTGAAAAGTCAGGTGTTACATGACTTGCTCGAGGTCACACAGTGAGCTAGTGGCAGAGGTAAGGTTACAACCCCTGGAAACGGTTACTCACATCCTTAATTCCAAATATGTAGTTACATCCCGTGAATTAAATGCTTTGTCTCACTGCTTTCCTGGATCAGAGCTCCAGACCTGTGCCTTACAAGACTACGCACTGATCTCCCTGCTAAACACTGCCAGGAGGGTACCTGGTTCTGCGAATGCTTTACTCACCCGAGAAGTTCAGTTTGTTGGTGTGACTGCAGTTGCAGAAAATGATTGCAGGTGCACAACTGGCCCCAACGTTTTGCAGATGCAATAGGGATCATTCCTGTATTATGTACTTCCATATACGCACGTGCACGCGCATCTATATGGATTGAATTAAAACAAAAGCAAGTGATTAATGTCTTGAAAATTTAACATTTTTCCCCCTTAACCAACAGAAATTGTTCCCAAGAGAGTAATTTACTACATATCTTTGGTATTTGTACAGGGCTGTACATCAGGAATACAAAACATGATATTGCTAATGCTGTGTGTTCCCTCTAATGGGTCTTTGAAATATTAAAACAACTTATATTTGGAATGAGCTTTGCACACCTTCTCGTCTGTGGTTGCTTTGCAAATCCAGGCTTCACTGCTTCGCTTCAGAAAATTATGAGTTTATTATACTCCTGGAATGCTAATAGCACTTTATTTTTTCCCCCAAATTTCTTCTTCCTATTTATTTATTGATTCTTCATTTGAGCACAGTTTCCCAGATAATGATGACGCTACTGAGAATAACTGGTATGAGTTAATTTTACGAAGGCTGAAGTTACTGTGCCATCCTTCTTTGCCAGGAACCTCTCTGTAATATTCATAAGCTGAGGCATCCAGGATGCTGAATTAGTTAAGAAGACTGCATAAGATTGCTCCCAATGTTATATTTCATTCTTAGATTCATAAAGACAAAGCGTGTCGAGGCTGACAAATCTAAATTTAATTTTTCATTGAAAACCCGTGGCAGATTTGCAGATGACAGCATTTAGGTAAGCAGTCTCTGATGGTCACTTAGTCTTTCCTGGGATGAATCACTTACTGACTCGTGAGTGAACACGTGTGAACCAGAGATTTTAGCATTTCACCCTTTAGTTTATGTTTTACTTTAGTTTCCAGGGATTCCTCCCCATCCAAATCCCTCCTCCCACGGTGATGGATGAGGACGCCAGAAAGTGCTTTCAGTCATTTTATCTGTCTTCCCTGAGGCCACAGGACTTCCCTGAGCTGATTCACGTTCAAGCTGGTCATTTACTCTAAACAAGCACCCAATTTTGATTTAAATATTTCTGAAGGAAGAGAACATCCTGCAATTTTCGGTTAAATGTTAAAAATTCAGCAGCCCTCATTGTTATATTGCCTCTTACTTTCTCAGTTGCTAGCTTCTTGGACTTGTTATGCTCTCATCTGGAGAGCAGAGCTTCCCATTTGCTTGCGGTGGAAGTACTTGTGAACTGCAATCAAGTCAGCTCTTAATTTCTCTGTGATACTGCAGTATTACACTGGATTCTTCTGTGGTTTTTCAATCCTTATGTCAGCCTGATGGCTCTTCTCTGAACACTTCCGGAGGATGTTAGTGGCCAAAGAAGACAGAGTGATGATGCTGACAGCTGCAGAGGCTGGGGAGAACTGGAACAGCGCAGATTACAGAGCAGGACTGAGCAGATAGTAGGAAATAAGGACTATATGGCAGATAAAGTTGGAAGGCAAAAAAGAAGCATAGTGGCATATGAAGCTCCTGGCATGAGCAGCCTGGATTAATTTATGCCTGGGGAAGAGCTGGAGTAGCTGTAGTGTTGAAAGACAACAGCATGTTTTTGCTGGCAGAGGAGGATGGCTGGGAGGTGGGCAAGGACTGCAGCAGCAGTAGTGCTTGTAAATCAGAGCAGCGTTGTATCAGAGGAGCTCTCTGTGGGAAAATTTCAGAACATCTGTCTGCACTTTGCTTGGGCATAACCAAACTCTTTCTTTTAGTTCAGTCTGAATTTCTGGCGAGGCAGCTGTACTGTTCTTGCAAGTGTAAGATCTGATCCTGCAGAACCAAACTGACTTTTGCAATTGGTGCAAATGCACAGTGTGCACAAAGGAGTGCACAAATGAGTAACAGTTGGAGCGTTTCTCATTTAGGTGAAATGACCTGTAATGAGAATTTACCGGCCTGGGTTCTTGATTGCTAACACAAGGCAAGCACCATTAACTATCCCAAAAGTTATACCAGTGTGCAGCTGGGCTGTACTAACCCTAACTGTGATACTTGTGATCTGAGAGGACTAGGACCTTCCCATAAGTAACCCAATTTCTGGTTTTAGTTTGGAAATATGTTATCATTTAATGAAAACTCTTTGTTTTCTGGCAGCGTACTTGGCTATCCATTTGCAAAGCTCTCAGAGGACTTGGACATCTGTGAAAAGTGCAAGAGTTTAATTCTGCGCACAGTTATGCTAGTGCAGCCTCAGTGAGGAGCTGTGGTTGTGCCTGACTGATGACTAATAAATAGTGTGAGTCCAGGTACTCAGGGACAAATTTGTTGTACCTCTTTGTCCTTGTTGCACAGGGATGGTGTTGGACCAGAGGCACATTCCGGAATAAGGTGTGCAAGATTATGCTATTGCAAAACCCAGTGCCAAGAAAAGCATTTCCAGTTTTAATTAAAACAAAACCCAAAACAACAAGATCTCTCTTTCTGTTGAATTGTAACCTTCCCAAATGTTTGAGCATGAGATGCACAAGTAATTGATTAGAAACACAAGTAAAATAATAAGACCTTTTTTTTTTTTTTTTCTCCATTCCAAGCTGATTCAACTGAAAAAGGGGAAAAAAAAAACAAACTCTGAAGATTTTCCCTGAGTCGAGTAAGACTTCTCTCCACGTATAGACCAAATGAGCTGCTGAAGTGCTTCGGTGAAGTTAGCACAAGGCCCTGAGCCAGTGGGATTATTTACATGGCAGACTGCTACCTGGTCAAATCCAGGCTTTAAGTACATAGCCTGAAGAACTGGGAATAATCTGATGTCTGCAGTTCGAATGGCCTGAGGTATTTGCAGAAGAGATAATGGCCTGATCCTGCACCAAGGGATATCAGTAGCAAAAATTCCATGTATGTAAGTTAGCACTGGATTTCTCTCAAGAAAAAAATCAGTATGCATCCTGTAGTTCTTATCCAAGGACTATTTGCTTTTGAGATTGGCGTACTGCCCAAGGCAGGACTGCATGAGTTGGCCCCAGGTTTTCAACCTGACAGTACCTCTTTAAAATGCAGCAGTATAATTTCGACATCTCTTATTTGTTTTGAATAGCAGAGCTAACATGTCTGTCAGTCACAATGACTTGATAGATGTGATTAAAAGGCAGGGGATCGGGAAAAATGCGTGCTTATCACAGCCAACCCTCCCCAATGAAAAAGTAAGTGGCTCAGTGGCATATTTGCAATTGAGGTGTAACTGAAAGCATTTTTGGAAATGTACTTTGTAGACGGCTTTGAAATGGTGTTTTCTATTATGACCAGTTTCTGGAACAGATTATCATGATTGTAGGAAGCACTTCAAAGCAGATTGATGTAGGAAGATCTTTCCCTGAAAACTTTGGCTTCTAAGTAAGACAGAAAGCTACAA
This sequence comes from Oxyura jamaicensis, assembly GCF_011077185.1. Lineage (NCBI taxonomy): Eukaryota > Metazoa > Chordata > Aves > Anseriformes > Anatidae > Oxyura > Oxyura jamaicensis. The sequence continues at coordinate 24,965,835 of NC_048899.1, forward strand.
ATGTGTCTGCAATCTGTGTTGTTTCAGCTACAACAGCATTTATTTGATAAAAGTGGGCTGCTATTAATTTCCAAAATGCTACAAAGCACTTTGTATTTTGCTGGTCCCTCTGTTTCACAGAGGGTTTCAAAGGCTGTGTTTCCTTTCTCCCATACCCTCCAAATTTCTGTTTTGTATTTTCTAAGGGCTGAGACTTAAACATTATAATAAAATACTGAATTGCATCCGATAAACAGTCAGACGCTAATTTGAAGTATCAATGGGCAGACTTCCATAAACAGATCTTGACGCATCATCTGCTCCATTCCCTGACCTTACACAGGATCAGCTCCACCTCCACCATTCAGCTGCCCTCAGCAGTAGCTAAACCTTGGGAGGAATTGGAGAATGCTGGCAGTTATACTTCAAATACATTAATCTCTGTACTTCCACCTCCAAGACCAGCTACGTGGCATTTCAGCAAGACTCCCAGAAAACTCTACTTGTAGGCTAAGATCTATACCTTGGAGAACTGAAGTCCTCTACATACGGGCAAACACAGGAGCAATCTGTGCCAAAAAAAGGCCACTTTCTGGTTGGTAAGGAACCAGGTGGTAATAATACTTGGGAGTGTGGCGGCATGCCAGTAAATGTTTCTTGGTTTTCAAGGGTATTGGAAAGGGAGGAAGCTCGTGCAGAAAGTGAAAGGCAACAGGAAGAAGAAAGATAAGAAGCAACTAGAACTGTTTTACTCCACTATGTTTGGTAGCACATGTAGAGGACAGGAAGAAGAAATTAAAAAAAGTTGTCGTGTTATTTTGTATCTGGAATATATCAAGCCCATTGCATCGCCCTTTACGTGATTCCTAAACAGACAAATTTCCTTTTCACCAGGGAAGAAGCAGAGGCAAAGAGAAGTTGAGTCACTTGTCTTAGCTGATCGAGGGAGGCAGTGTATGCGAGTCCTGCAGTCACAATCGCTTTTTCTTGCTTGACAGCAGAAGTATGATGAATTATTTGTGTTAAAGCAGAAGAGCCTTGAAGTAGTTCCTCCCCTTTTTGGGAAATTATTCTTTCCTATAAAGCAAGGCCAAATGCTGTGTTGATGGATATTTTATGAATACTTACGGTAAAGGTTAAAAAATGTGTTGTTTTTTTTTTTTTAATCTACAATGTCATCGAATGACCATTTCTGACACGTAAGTTTGATATCAAAATATTATGTTGCTTTTCTGTATCAGCTTTTTCAATAACTAGAGCAATACTCTTTGTATGCTCTAATCCATGGAAATACTCTCTGTACGCTATAATCCGTGGGTTCAGTTCAAAGTTGCCATCCTGGTGTCGGAAACCCCACCAAGAACTTGCCTTTACTCTTTTGCTCACGCAGTGCTTGTCATCTTCCAGAGGCTGGGAGTCTGGTTTTGTAAGGAAAACTTCTGTTGGCAGTGAGACTCCTCCACCCAGCTCATGCTGGAGGTTGTGTCTTTGCCTTCCCGTAGCCACACCGTGCCCAGCGGTCCCTGCGTAACGCAGGGATGGAGGGATCTGTCTGGGAGATGTGGTAAATAAATGAAGCGACCTTGTTTTTCTCTCTAAAGAAATGCAGATCACTTTTAAACAAGCTTCTAACGCAGATAACTCTCTGAGCCTTTTCTTACCCTTTCTTTTCTCCAACATAGAAAATTATTAGCCAAGCACCGTTTTTGTCTGTATTTTTAGTGGGCATAAATTTATCTACTTAATATGTAGTATGCTTCTTGCATCTACACATAATTAAATCATATTTGTTCTTAGACACTATTCATCTAGTGTAAACCTGCTTCCTGAGTAAATATTCCTTTAATTAGTAGAACAAATAGATTGCGGGATTTGGAGTTGATTATCACAGCATTCCTTTCCCTGATGTCTGCTTCAGATCTGCACAATGGAGAGGTGTGCTAAATACAGCCAGGGAACGCAGCAGCAAGCTTTTTTGCAGTTTGAAAATAAATACACCTTCTGAATACTTCACACCTACGGAACCCTTCATTTGGGGATTACAAAGTGCTGCACCATGCTGTGTGGGTATTATTCGTTTTCCTTTTAGAGTAGGATAAACTGAAACAGAGAAATTAAGGCCAGTATGCTACATCCCCGCATTGTGTTAATAGGGGAAGCTGTACCAAGATGTGTACAGTCTCCAGCCAGGCTCAGCGGCTTGGGACTGGGGTGCACGGGCAGTAGCAGAGCTGAGAGGGGAGTGCGGCCTTCCTGGATTTTTTATGTTGGGACTGTATGGGGGCAACTCCTGAGAAGTTAGGGGAGAAATCCATTTCCTGCGGGAGGAGTGTTTAGGAGTTATCGGCAGCTTCATGTTTCCTAACTGCAGGGTAAGGAGTTCCTACTAGGGGAGGGCAGATTCTGAGCTCTGACTTGCTCCTGCTGAGTTAATTAGCTTGACTTTAAGTCAGTTCCTCTTCTGAGCTGGAGTAGCTTATGTGGGAAAGAGAGGTAAGATGCCCCAGCCAAATGAGAGCCCCCGGTAAGGACGCAGGTGAACAAGGCCTGTAAGTGGCAGCCCTGAGACTGAGCAGAAGAGTGTGTCTGCCAGTGAAATACTGATGTATCCTTAGTGAAAGGAAAGGATTTGCTCTGGACTCAGCAGCCAAAACATCCCTTCTGCTCTTTGAGCATGGCATGGCTTTGCTTCAGGGGTGCGGTGAACATTTGGGGGGGGACTTGGCAGTGTCAGAGCTGATGGATGGATGCCGTGAGGTCCCACGTGCATGGGGACAGCTTTTTGTGTCTGCTTGGCTTTGGATGGGGAAAAGTCATAAAATCGTCCTGTCTCACACACGTACTGACTTCCAAAAATGCTTTCCTCTTAGTGTTCCTAGAGCTATTAGATGTAGCTGAACCTGCTCAGATAATGGACTGTGAAGGAAGGAATATGTTGCTTAAACAAAAACATCTTTAGCAGGTAACAGGGTTAGTTGTTTTTATTTTTCTCTAAATACTTACTCTAGCTCAAGGGCTCTCCTTCGTGGCTCTGAAGGCTTTATTTTAGCAGGACAAGCATCAGCTGACCCGGTAAGTACCTCCTTGTTGGATGTTGGTGGTGTTAATGCAGCCCGTGCCTCGTCTCCTAGCTCAGGTGTGCCTACCTGCGCAGTGCTGCAGTGATAACCAGAGGGTGCCTTCATGTGGTTTAGCGTAATCCTCTTAACCACAAGATGTTCTCATCGTGTAATACACTATCCACTTGGGAGTTAGCAGGAAATACCTATTGCAAGTCAGATTTACATCCTGGATTATTGGGCAATAATTTTCTCGTTGCAGGCAGGTTCTGCCTCCCTCAGGGGTCAGATGGCGTGGGGACGGGAAGTTAAGGCCAGCTCCAAGAGGATGTCTGACAAGAGCTCTTTGCCTCAACTTTCCACCGTGGAACAGTGTGAGAGAGTACATGGGATCTGTTTTGTTCATTCAGATCAGAAGTCCTTCTGGGGTGAGAAGTTACCCCACAAACATCAACAGCACCTTGTGCCGCGCCGCTGTGCTTCGTGTGGAGCTGCTACCTGCCTGCGTGACATGAACAGCAGTGGCAATCCGTCTGAAATGCAGTGCCCTGTGCTTTAAATGCTTTTGCTTTGTTTTCAGATAACAATCTCTTAGATCTTTGAGGCATTTAGTGAAAATTGTTTTATCGTGACTGCAGCATCTCAGAGAGCGTTGTGTGTGCTTTCGTGTGGGTAGGAGCCGAAACCATGCGGTGCTGCCGGAGCCGTAGCGCTTTGCTGTGCTGTGGCAGGTAGGATCGATTTTACAGTTAGGTGAGACTGATTTCAAATGTTCCTTTATTGAGTTTATTGGCACCTACAACTAACAGTGTTAAAAGGTTAACTGGTATGCACGTTAAGCTGCACACAGCCCAAAAAACTTGTGCAGAGAATCAAAACAGTAGTCTCCTGTGAACAGTCCCTTCACTCGACCAAATGTCTATGTGCGGATGTCGAGCCTTGATGAGGTTGTTTAAGATCACTGGACGCTGTAATCTTGCAGCTTTTCTGTGCCTCTTGTGGATAATATTCCTGGCTGCACACTGAGCTGAAGGAAGGGCAGAGCGGGCTTGTAGCAGAACATAGATGGAAGAGTTGGAGCACTGCTGAGACGTCTGGGATCCATGGCTAGCATCGAGTTGTGCTACAGGCCTACTGCATGAACATGAGCATGTCGCACACGTGCTTCATGCTTCCTTACTCAGCCCCCCTACAAAGCAAATAGTACTTCAGAGATGTTGTGAGGCTTCTCTGGGATTTGTAAAGCTCTGGGAACACCTCGTCTGAGCCAGCTACAGAACTGCAAGTATTACTATTGCTTGGAGTCAGGTAGTCCTGTAAAAATGTCACCTCCTTTGGTCCATGTTAACAGTTAGAAAGGGACAAGAACTGAGCGAGAAAAAGAGATGTGTGCTCTGATTGCTTAAATACCAATGTGGGAATTGGTAAGTTTTAACTTCTAAACTCATCCCTACCAGCAGCTCACTCTTTGCCTTGGGCAAACAATGGGAGTCAGCAACAGGCTCCTCAGTTGAAGTAATAATACATAAGAAGAAAAAAAGAGACATCATTTTCTAGAGTTGTTGTGGGAATTAATCAGAGATTATTTTAAAGTATTGCCTGAGAAGTGCTACATATTTTAAATGGTTTCCTATCTCTGCGTATTAGTTGTATGCATAGGAGAAAATCAGTCTGAAGCACAGCTCATATTTGGTGATTTCCATTTGAAATGACCCTTTCTTTCATCAAAACAACAGAAAGGACAGATGTGTGTTATTAAAAAACAAGATGTTCTTGTTCAAACTGGCAGCATTATCTCTGAAACCCACCCTGCAGGAGCAATGCTTGCAGAAAAACTAGATTCCCACCAGTTAGCTGCTAACTGTTCCACTTCGTGCTCCAAATTACTTGCAGAGCAGCTGGCATTAGCCACCCTTATTTCCTTTGATGCAAGAAGTGTGCTTTTCCCGTTCTCAGATTCCTCCACACCTGTGCTCCCAGTAACAGGCGGTGATCGGCGGTGAGTCACTTGACACGCTCTGTGCCTAGTGTTGGCTTTGCTCCCAGTGACGTGTGCCAACCCGGGCGGAAAACATAGAAAGAAAAAAAAACATAGACCCTAAAGGCATGATAAGTTGAATTATTTCCCCTCAGCCCTTCCTTTCCGTTCCCGGACTGGAAATCCAGTTTGCGTATGGAGTTCATGAACTGGAAACAGGCTGCTGACTCTGTGGCTGCTGTTGGCTATGATCCTCCAAACCTCAGCATTCGGACTGAAAGCCAGACCTCTCCGGTCCATTAAGGCTCGCACACTAGCTTTAATTGTTGAGCTTCCTTTCAGGACTAAGAGATTACAAAAGAGTTGCCAAGGCTCTCTTGTCAGTGGTCCATGTTCCCGTGATACCCTAGCTAACTTGACTTTGAAGTGGGCTGCAAATGAGGATGTTCTCCTTTCTCTCCTCTACAAGTGTGCATTGCAAGGGTCTAACTGCTGCTGAAGTTCCCATCAACTTGATTAGTTGGCACCAGCTTCGATGTGGACTGAAACACTGAGAGCAAACCCTGTCTTTAGAACTAGCCCTCTAAAAGTTACCCGAGAAGTGACTGTGTTTGTTCCTCCTGAATTTAAAGCCTGTGGATTGGCTACGAGCCTCCTGCTATGGACCTGATCCAAAGATCACTGAAATGAAAGAGAGGGAGGGTGTCTTAAAATTCCTTCCCTCGGTTTTGGATCAGGCTGTCTTGTAAAGATACTTGTCCTCTCTTCTAATCTGAACCGAGTATTCTTGAGAGCCATGCATATCTTTCTGTTTCACAAGTTTGTGTGTTTCACTCCCACTGGCATGCCCGGCTCACGGTTCCTCTCATTTCGTATGGCTTGTGGTCTGTACAAGCAGGTTGGTTTTCATTACTGCATCAGACATGGATAGCTACCAAGACTGCATTTTAACAGAAGGTGGAATATATCAGTGTTGTACAACTGAAGCCAGAGCCAACAGCATATTTTACCTTTAAGCTAGCGAGTCTACCAAAGCCAGTATTTTTTTAAGCTGGATGGGGACTATACATCTGCTGCGGTGCAGCTGGAATACCCGCCGGTAAGGGCAGGGTGCCCTCTCCAGAGGCTGGGTGTATTGCTTTACGGGCTGTCCACCTGCACCAGACGCCTTTCACTTGGCTGCACTGCACTGTGGTCATGGTTGAAAATAAGCAGATTTGTTGTTTAATACCTTTGGCAGTCTTACAAGGAGATGGAGTGAAAAATTGAGAGCGCGCTTGGTTGGCATCCCGTTCCCATCAGGAAGGGCTCACGTAACAACAGGTCCTGAGCTCGGCCTCCTGTGGGGGCGTTGTGCCGGCTGGAGGGAGAGGGACCCCTCGGACACTGTTGTTTCTGGACAGCAGCCTGCAGAGGCTAATCGTAGTGCCACTACTTCTCAGAAAGCCTTTCGGCCTTGGCTGCTCTCCTGGGTGAGGCGGACGAGGCAGCATTTTGCAGCCCGCAGTTATGTGTTCCCAATGCAGGGAAGTGCTGCCGCGCTGTGTTGGCCTTAAAGGTCATGGCTGTACTCCGTGCGTGCAGGAGGGAAGGTCTCTTCGGTTTCCCTGTGAGAAAGGCCCCCAAAGGCAAGAGCAAACTTCAGCTGAATTGTTTCTCTTTTTGGCTCTTTCGGCTGGAAGCGGGCTGAGCTCCAACTCCCCTCCATGCTGTTTGCCCTGTAACCTCCGTTCCTTCCCGAGTCCCATCCGCATGGTCAGAAACGGGGCAGGTCCCTTCCTCTGCCCCGGCCCGGGGCTGTGGTGCTTGGACACGGTCCCCTCAGCTTTCACTCCCAGAGCCGTGCCCAGGCAGCGACACGGCCGCTCGCCATTACGCGGCACGCCGCGCCTCCGCCCGGCACGCTGCTCGGGGCGGCGAGGGAGCGAGGAGCTTTCAGCCCCGCCAACCTTGGGCTGAAGTACACAGGCTTCTACTGACATTTTCAGCTGAATGCTAACGGTAGCTGCCGATGGAGCCAAGAATGTGTCTCTTCATGCCACTCGAACGCTGTACCGAGGGCGAGGGCACGATTAGTCATTCAGCAGGCAAACATCTGGTGTTTCGCGTGCCCTGCAGCTCTTCCTACTTAGCAGGCCTCACAGAGGCCTGCCGGAGCTGGGAATGTGTTAATGCAGGCATTTCAGTTTTGTATTTGTAACCACCACCATCAACTTCTGGACTGGCTACAGTTAGCCAACGCATTTTTATAGAAGTAAAAACGTGCTTACTTGTCTGCTTTTTATTTTTAATTCTGTTGTTACAGCAGAGTAACAACACCGGACACATACCAGCACGGTGCCGCTGATTTCCACACATCGCGACCATGCACTGTTCAGTCTTCCCGAGTGAGCAGAGCCCAGGCTCTAAATCTGGCCCGGGAGTTTAGGCACTGTTCTGAGATGTCTGGTTTCCTTTCTGGAATATATGCCTGGGCCTGGAGATGAGTGTCAAGGTACTATGTACAAGACTTTGCAGCTGCTTAAATGCATAAAAACTTCCTGCAGTTGGACAAGGCAAAACTGGTTTGCTCATGTGGTTCTGTGTCCTTATGTTTCTAGATCCCAGCTCATTCTGGACAGTCAGAACCACTTACCTCTTTAGTGATGTGTGATCGATGAGAGAAAAGAAACAGGATTTTCAGAGGGTTTCTATCCACTTAACACTGTCTTTAAGGCTGAATAGGTGTCAGAAAACCAGTGAAAATAAAATATGTCCTTATGCAAATCTGTGGCCCTTTCCTCCCCATGCTTTGTCTTCTGAATCCCAGAGCTGCTCTCTGACCACAGGCAGTTCATGGCTGATTCTTTAATCCTTGCAAAACGTCTTCCTTTTGTTCCTTTTTCCTGCCCTTGTTTCCTTCATCTTGGGCAGTCCATCTGGGCTTTTAAGTGACATCAGGTTTCTTTGTTTTCCACACTTGGTGAAATGCCCTTTCCCAAATGCCTTTCTGTGCAGTACACCTGTAATAGCTGGCTTCTTCCAACTCAGGCACTTCTCTTAGCACATCTGGTGTCCCATTTGAAGATAAAACTGCTCATGGTGTCTTTTGTTTGTCTCATATCTTCTTCTAGAGGCAGCAAAAGACGTGCAATGGGTTTCTAATCCACTGAGTCTGTAGCTGGTGCAGTGTGTCTGGAAGCTGGAGCCTGAGCTGGAAGTGTGTTACAGCTGCTAGGAATGCAAGCAGTGTATGTAGACAGAGCCTGAATTGCCCCAGGTATCTCAGCAGATCTTAATCACGGACTGTTTTCTTCATCTAGGCATAGCTGCATAGCTTTCAAGCAAAGCGAGTCTCAGAGAAACATGACAAAACTGCTCCCCTGTTCTGCAAAGTGCAAGCAGAAGTTGTAGTTAAAGTGACCCTCACCATCAGTTGGGAAGTACAACCTCAGGCAAAAAGACTTTGCTGCATGCGACAGTAATGGCAAGGTGACAGATATGCATGGAGCACAGGGAGAACTTGCGCTCTCTGTCCGTTGTGTAATGTGTTTTTATGCAGACTAGGAAGCAGAATCATGGGGGCGTCCATTGGCCTTTTGACCCAAAGAAGAATCATTAGTAAATAGTAAGCCAATTAGGGTTGGAAAAAGGCTGACAGCCTCTCCAGTTCATCCCTTGCTAATGTGGGACTGTTCCCTACTGTGCATTTTCTCTTGTTGGCATTAAATGATGGAGCATCTATTGCTTCCCTTGGGAAAGTACACATTCACCATTAGTGAGCTCTGTTTAACAGATAGATAGCCTAAACCTTACTTAGTTTCCTTCCCGTTTCCTGACTAACTCTTCTGAGGTTTTTGCACCTTTTGAATATTTGTGGATAGTGCTGTTGTTACCGTATGTCATATCGGTGATCAGTGTATCCTTATCCTCAAGATATGCTCATCTGCCACCAAATCCTAGAGGAGCCCTTCCTTTTGGTTGCATCAGATTGAATTTGGACATAGAGCCAAATGGTTTCAGAGGAAACCCCTCCTTTTTAAGACTATCCTTGCCATCATTTGGTTTGATGATTAGGCTACCATTTTCTTTTATTTCAGCTCAATGACCAAGCAGCGATCTGGAATTATACATCATCCTGTTCCATATACTTTATGACTCGGTATAAATTAAAAGTAATCCTTTTTGGAAGCCTGAAATTTTACCAGTGGCCAAAGTTCCAGAGAATCCATTTAGAGGAAAAATACTAGTAAAAGTAAGAGAGGATAAAAAGCATCACTGGCTGTGTCTTTTGGTGTAAATCACATTCATTTCATAAAAGTCTTGAACACATCCCTTAAACTTTAATACCTGAATTTCAAGCCCAGCAGTCAGTGGAGTTTTTAGCACCAGCCAGAGAGTATTCATAGTTGGCAGGCAGATGGTCCTTTCCCCTCTTTTACATTCTTTTAACGCACTAACACTGCCAGTTGGGCGTTTGAAAGCCTCATTAATTTTCCTCACTGTTTGGCAATAAGACCTTGCTTGTTCCTTGCTGTCTTCCATTACTGAAACCTGTGCGGTTTTCAGATTGCTCCTACTTGTTGCTTTGATGTGGGGCTGGGTTATTTGCCTTGCTGTGGAACCAAGTGGCGGAGATGCTGAGTGATGCAGAAACACACTGGGATGTGATGTCAAAAACGCAAGTGGTTACAGTGCAGAGAGGAGAAATTTGGTGCGTGGGTACATCGGGTACAAGGAAGGGATTAGAAATGAGCAAGAAAGGATCATGTCAAGACAATATTGATGTTAGATCCAGCAAGCTCAGAGGAGACTGTAGCTTTCTCTGGTTACATTTTCCGTGTTTTGATGTTATTAGAGGAACCAATGATGTTTCTTTATACTTTCCTGGAGAAGTCTCAGGTTTCTGTGGAGCTCTGGAAATACGTGATGTGGCTGAAAATACTGCTTTTACATAACTGCTTTTTTTTTTTTTTTTTTTTTTTTTTTTTTCTCTTTATTTCCCACAAGACAAATGCTTTACAGTGTAGCCCTCCTTTATACAGCGAATGTGCAGAAATGGCAGCACGGAGCTGCATGTTGAGTGGTTTCGACTGGCTCCGTATCTCATTATCCAGGTTACAGGATGGATTTTTTGACTGCCTGCCCTGCAAACTCATTCTGAGACAGGTGTGTTAAAAATGCATGTGTCCTTGGTTACCTGGAGAGAGCAGAGGTGCTTTGTAGCTCTGAGTTAAGTTAAACGAATAGAGCCTGTATTATTCATCAAGACAAAATCATTTTCTGAATCTGAAAAAAAAAGAAGCTGTCTTGTCTGAAAATCATTTATCTGGCCTTGATTTTCCTGAGGGCAGCGAGCAGAAGTCAAGTTTAAAACAGAATAAAACTCTTTTTCTGTGGGATCAACAAAAGTAAATTGCCAGCAGAACCACTTTTGATCAAATAAGTGTCTGCTGCAGGAATTGACTGTGCTGCCTGCGCAGCACAAAGTTACAGCGTGCCTCTGCTCTCCGGTCAGTTAGCACTGCTTCCCTCTTCCTCTTGGCGTGCTTGGTAAATTGAGAAAGATGGATGGGTAAAAGGTTTTGTCTTTCTCATGTGGACTTCTCCGAGGCGAAGGGCTCGCTGCTAGATCAGCAGTACACATCTGACAGCGTGTGTGTGCAGAGAAACCAGTGGCACTAGGAATTCGTGGTAGCAGCACCTCCGCTGATGGCACATAGAAGTATTGCCGTTATGCCATGGCTTCAAGAGGAGTGATAATATTCGGCAGGTCTTGGCCTGGGGCATGATTGTCTGGGTTCTCCAAAGTGGAGAAGAGTGAGATAGAACCAGAACTGCAGGACAGAATTGATGGTGTTAAATATGATTCATGTGCAGAGCTCCTTTTCCAACGGGGTAGGATGTTGCAGGAGTCATTATCTTTAAGGTGAGATGTAATTCTGATACCCGAGCTGTCTTGTCATGGTCAGTATCCATCCATGTCATACCTCAGGTCTCTTTGCTTTCAGCCCCTAAGTCTTGGACAGATTGCAAATTGGAGCAATTTATATTCTTGCTGCCATGGAGAATTACGTAGGAGAATAAATCTCCAGAGAAAAATGTGTTGGGCTTTTGTGTGAGTAGGCACTAAGCAACGTCACCACGGGGACCCGAGGAGCCATGGCTGGGGTAGGATAGAAACTAACAAAAGGAATATATTGATTGATTCCTCTGAGCTTTTACGTCTACAAGAGAGTCTGTGGAGAAATTTCTCCATAGAAAGAGTTAGGATTGATGAGTTTGAAGAATCTGGATCCATATTCACTTTTGGCCTATCGACCACCATTGCCCTCCAAAATTACCCTCCTCAGTCTTCTAACAAATAAGCTCACTGACCCGCTGGTGAGACACAGAACAAAATATTTTTGCCCTAAAAATTCAGTTGATTCCTTTCAATCCTTGATGCCAATGCTACTGTTACGGTTCTTTCACTGATTCTCTCTACTGTAGTGGTAGGCAGTGAGATAAACCCAGACCAGGTCCAGTGTTTAGCTTCCTCCTCAGGAGGAAGAGTTCTTGTTGTTCCCTGTACTCTTCCAGATACCCTATGTTTGTATCTGCACGCAGTCCTCTCTAGCATTGCAATTAGTTATGGTATTCCTTATCTTCTCTCCCCAAATACTTGTGCATCTGTATGGCATGTTGTTCAACAGGTGCTGTTTTCCACTCCAGACGTGACTTTATTCCTCTGCAGGGAGGAATGGCTCCTGAGGACAGCCCTCAAATACTTCTCTGCTCTGAGTGCAAGGCAGTTCCACCAGCAGTAGTACACATCTTGCCTCCTTAATAAATCTCAGGCTTATTTTCTTTACTTCTTGCCTGCCAGTCCTCTTTCTCTTTTGTGAACTGTATTACTTGTCACCCGGATTCCTGCAATAGCATTTTGTCTGGCTATTTTCTCCCCTTCGTTGTGCGGCAGAATTTAATTGAACTGGATGAAATATACATGAACATGAAGCGGTGATTACTCAGCCCTGCTCCTGTTAATTCACAAATGTAATTTAACGATTTAAAACAAATCTTAACTTCACTCGGTAGTTTTAGCACATCGATCACTAAATTAATTAGGGCTTTCTAAGTACGTCATGCAAGTTGGGCGTCCCACTCCCAAATACATATTCCGAGTGGAATTTATAGGGGTCGGGAAAGGCTCCCTGCGGCCGCTGCCTGCAGCCTGCTGGTGTGGCTGCTTATGTTGTGGGACCGCGGCCTCGGGAGTTACTCCTTGGTGCCTGGTTCATTGTGCAGTGGAGGCTGCACTCAGCTGCATTGTCCTGGCTGGAACCAAGCTGGAGTAAGACGTTCCCACTCCAGCTGTTCCTCTCCAGCATCTGGCTGGAGGTTGTGTAGCTGCCTCGCTTCTCATTTGCAGTGGGTGAGGAGCACTCAGAGTCAGCTGGCAAATGGTAATGTGCTACCTCAAGGTCTGCTGTTGGTTTTCATTCCCTAGGCATAGCCATTGCTTAGGTTGTTGTTGTTTTGGATTTTTTTTGTACATTTTTTTTATACCATGTACTCCTGTTTTTGAAGCCTTTTGTTTTCCTCTGCTGCTATTCCTTTCCAAACTCTCTGTCCTCAAATCTTGTACTTTTGTTTTCATCTTTGGCCAGGTTGTTTTATTAATTTTTAGGGAAGATGCCCTTTGGCTGTATCAGGTACGACAAGACATAGAAAAACTGTGGTATAGCAACAGTTCTTCATTTGGCAATATACCCGTGTGTAGTGCCGAGCCCAGTGGCACTGGTTCCCCACAAGGCTGTGGAGTCCCAGGGCCCCCCCAGGGATCACAGGATCGCAGAATGGTTTGGGTTGGAAGGGACCTTAAGGACCATCTAATTCCAGCCCCCTGCCATGGGCAGGGACACCTCCCACCAGCCCAGGCTGCCAAAGCCGCATCCAGCCTGGCCTTGAACACCTCCAGGGATGGGGCAGCCACAGCTTCTGTGGGCAGCCTGTGCCAGGGCCTCACCACCCTCTGGGTAAAGAGCTTTTTTCCCTATATCTAACCCAAACCTCCCCTCTTTCAGTTTAAAGCCATTTGCATGTCCTGTCACTACGTGCCCTGACAGAGTCCCTCTCCTGCCCTCCTGCAGGCCCCTTTAGGTACCGGAAGGCAGTGCCTCAAGGGCAACCGAGGCGATGCAGGACTGGGATGAAATCTCTGGACTACTGACTCTGCTCCCTGCTCCTGAAAGTAACCGTGTTGTGCAGTCCTTAATGCGTCTGGAAAGGCCCACCCTTAGAGCAGCTACGTGTCCTATCCCTCTATTCTCACTGGAAAAACATTAAATAAACTCAGCCTTCTGATGGTCAGGAACATTTTGTGAGCTGTATTGTAATTCTATTCAGAGATAGCTTATATCACCTTTTTCCTTTATGAACACTTTCTTCTAACCTAAATAGCTCTTTATGCCTGATATATTTATAGTCAGTAATCATCTCCCCTCTCGCCTCTTGTTTTACTAAGCTAAACAATCCAAGCTCATGAGATTCATAAAATGCCTGATAGCATGAGTAGCTTTCCTCTGAATATACTCAAGACTGAATTCCTCTTTGGGCCCAGGTAGAACTGAACTGCTCAGCACCATTCATCCTTTCCTCCCTCTGCTGGAAGAATGTGTTTTCATATACGCTGTGGTTTCATTTGTCTTATTAGAAACTATGCCCTGTTAATGGCTCAGGTGACTGTGAATCCAATTAAAAACCCCGGTCTATCTCTGTCTTACTAACCAGTGGTATCCACAATATCCCTGCTGGCTTTGAAATCCTGTTCTTGCACTTTGCATTATTGAACTTCGTCCTGCTCCACACCTCTTACGTCACATATGATATCTCTGTTCCCTCCTGCATCAGCAGCATTTCTGAGCCGTGAGTCAGCATCACCTTCCATTACAACAGCTCTACAAACTTAAAGCGTGGGGAAGTTTGAACTCAGGCTGCCGGTTGCATGTGTAGCTCCTGCTGAGCCTGCACCTCATCTGCAGGGAACCCGGGCTGTAATGAAGCCATGGAAGCTGCAGGTGGAAAGTTTTCATCTTTTGCTCTTGGTAGCAGACCATGCATTTAACTTTGAATGCCTTTAGTGTAATCCCTACCATACACGTCATGTCGGTTTCCACAGTATTGCAAGATCCTGTGCTGTGCTCAACTGTTTCAGTGTGTGCACACTCAAGGTACTCACCATCTGCTGAGATAAAGCTGCTTATCTCAGGACATTATCTCAACAAATGTTTCAAAAGATGCATTTCTAGATGTGCCGGTGCAGGACTGTAGCCTAAATCACCCCCGATTTGCCTGTGCTACAGATGCAGTCTGCGTGGGGCTGCTTACACGTCCCCATGAGTGTCGGGTTCGGAGGGCAGCTGCTGCCACTCACTGCCACCCTGTTAAGGAGACTGGGGCAGCTCTGATCGACTTCAAAGGAGTGGGACTCCATGTGGATTAAATTTATGCCTGTGTGGAGCTCCTCACAGGAGCATGATTTCATGCAGTATTACTGGACCTACTCGTGTAGACATAGGTTGGAAATTCCCTTTATTGGCAAAAGCCGAAGCTGGTCAAATTCTGCATTTGTCCAGTCTGCAGCCGGGTCCCACTGACCTGGGGGTTACACCAGGGGATCGGGCCGGCCCAGTTAATTTAGCCCTGATGACAGCCGTTGTGCCACTGATCTATATGATCGGATCGCGTTCGGGCGTTGGAGGGCCTCTGGGGAACCCCACGTGATCCGCTCTGTGAAATTAATTTGATAATGCTCTGCATTGTTTTCCCTCAGCCCGATCGTTCATTCCCCGCTGAAGCTGAGGCACTCAGGGTTGGGTTCATCATGTTTAGAAACCAGCTACAGTTTTCCATTTACAGGATGTCAGAGTCCCTGTGTGGTCTCTTTCTTACAAAAACACAAAGCTCAGAGCCGTGTGCTGAAGGGGGCCTGCCTGAGGTTTCTGCCAGCGAGGAGCACGTTGTCATCCCTCCAGCTTGGAGCAGTGCAGCCCGTAATCGCTGCCCTGTGAAACACGGGCATCCAGCTTCCTCGGAGCTGGCCACGGGCAGACCTGCAGGTGCTCCTTCATGAGATAACTGATGCGATCCGTGCTGGTGAAATGCAGTGCCAGCAGGTACAGGGGTAAGAGTCCAGTCCCTCCAGCCTGCAGCCTTCCAGCACCGTGCCTGCCTGTTCAGCTCTGCCAGCTGCAGGCACTGGGCCAGCCCGAGGCCCAGTGCAAGTCCATTAGCATCGGCGCAGTTGCCTGCACCTACCCAAGGCTAACCTCTGCCCACTGTGGTTAGACTTCTCGCAGTATTTCCGCTAAGCCCTTTTCTTTATTCACGGGTTTAGAAGCTGGCTGTAAAAATGTGCTCCACGCTGACATTTGGCATGCAGCATGTCCTCATCCTGGGAGCAAGGATTTTCTTCCTCTGTAAAACAAAACAAAACAAATAGAAAACTCAAAGCCCTCTGAGGAATTTTAGTCTGATTTCCTGAAATAAGTAGGTGTTTGTTTCAGCTTCTTTCTTATTCACCTGTGTCTCTGGGGTAGATTTGTGTTAAAGATTATCAAATGCATCCATATGCAGATACAGAGAATCTGTTCTCATGTGCAACGTCAGCTCATATCGCTTGCTTTGGTAGTCGGGGGGAGATAACCCTTCCAGGAAACACAAGTTCTTCTTAGGCCCGTGTGCCCATAAATCAGAGTCTTCTGCTGACCAGGTAGCTCCTTTGTGCTTCTGTATCCCTCACCTAAATCAGAGCCACTGCTTCGAGCAAACATTGCTCTGGTTTTGTCTTCACACAAGGGTTTGAGCCTTGATAAGTTTGTTACCACAAACACAGGCTTTTATGCAGACAAATTTCAGTTTTAGAGTTGCTTGAGAGTATTCCATTGCAGCTTTGTGTGGCCATCGTCTGTTGGTGACAATCGTGTGGTACGGATACGTCATGGGAGAGTCTGTCGACTGAGTGAGTGGCAGGAGTGCTCAGTAAACAGGAGGGGGCTTGGATGAGTCACTTGTGCAGGCACTCATGCCAAAGCACATTTACATGAGCATTCATGAAACTGCTAGGACCTCCTCTGTGATATGTCTTTGCAGAAGTTTTTGGTTGTTTTCTTTTTTTTTTTTTTTTTTTTAAAATGCAGTCGCTTTATGGACAACAATAAAATCAGCCTTGCAGCTGGTTGTCGAAAAAAAGCACCTGCAGTGTTTGTCAAGAGGAACTTGGTGGAAGGAGTTCAAGTGGAAAGTGAACTTGCCTGGTGCTGCTGCCAGCACCGCTGGGTGAGATGAGCTGTGAAGTGGATGCGGTAAGGGCAGACCCTGCTTTCTGCCCTCACGTCTGCCCTGGAATCTGTATGGCTGCAGCAGACCGCACACAGGTGGTTGGGAAACTGAGGTGTGGGAGGGGCGTATCTATTAGCATATTTATCTATTTCTCAAGGATATGGCAAATTTTGAAAGATAGTCATGCTCATGCCTTTTAAACAGCTGTACAGATTTAGGTTGGTACTGTCTCTCAGCTGTTCATTATCTGCTGCTCAGCTGACTGATCATGTAAGTATTCCTAATTTGTTTCAATACAAAGTGAAACAGTTCATTTAATGAAGCTTTTAATTAAGCTGATAGCAAGAAGGGATGGTCAGGTCTTAAAGCACCATTGTTTTCAGAAATATGCAGGACAATGGCAATGATATTTGCAAAAGCCTACGGAGGAGCAGAGGTAGGAACGATACTTCAGTTCTTATCTTTAAGATATGTCTTATACCCTTAGGCTATATTGGTTCTAAAACACTTTATGGACTTCTTTCTCCCTTCTGTCAAAATACAAAGGTCTGGAAAATAGGATCAAATAAAACTGGAAAAAATGTTCTTGTAAAGCGCAATCTTACTGGAAATTAAATCCAGACATTGCAGGGAGGCTTTTGATTCTGACTTAACAATGCTCGTGCTCCTTATTGCAGCAGTGTTTACATGGCTGATGAAGGAGAAATCCCAATATGCACGGATCCACAGACTAGAGCACCTTCACAGGTTTATCTGGTGCTTTGCCTTTTTTAGCTCCTAACGCATCAGTCCTGGGGAAGCGTATGTTCATGGGCCTGTTAGCTATAAGGCCTCGTCTGTTTTTTTTTTGTAATGAAAATATCACAGCCCATCTGCTTTTCCAATTGTAGAGCTGTCCTGGTTGGTATCTCACTGGCAGACCGGCTGCAGGGAGCACCACGTACACATTTAGTATTAATTTCATGCACGCTATACAATATAGCAGATTTGCACACACTCCTTTGATAACCCTTATGCTTCAGTTTTCAGTACGTCTGGGGTTGGGGAAAAATCAGGCCCTAAGGGCATGCTGACTCTGCTTTTGAAGACTCCGCGCTTTCAGAGGAAGCTAATAGAAGCCATGGGTGCTCAGGACCTCTTAAAGCTAAGCCACAGATTGTGCTATGCTCGCTCATACCAAATTAATACCTCACTGCACATAGTTCCCCTTCCTTCAAAGCCATCACACATCGAGCACAGCACTTGGCAGTCGGAGCGAGCCTTAGGCCAGGTGTAAAGTGAGTGGGAGTAAAGGAGCAGGAGCCCCCGGATGCCCCAGCTCTCCCAGTAAGGGTTTGACCCGTGCCACCTGCAGGTCTGGTGGCCAGCCTCTGAGCACACTCTGCCGTGTGAAAACCTCTTGGCGCCGTGTTAATGCGTATGAAATAATATGTAAACCCTGGCGTTGCCAGTGTGATTAGCATCTATCTCATTTTGGATGGGAAACTCAAAGAAGTTAGCTTTGCTTTTATCTTTAATCAATTTCCCTTTCCAGCTCTGGGTTTTCTTCCTTTTTTGTCTTCCCTCTGCACTCCTGGAATGATTTTGAAGTATTTGCACAGAAACAAAAACAGGTGGAATTGTTTGTAGATGTCATCCTTGTAAAGAAAAGCTTGATATTATTATGACTGTTGGACGAATAACAAGTCTATACTTTAACTTTGAAAGCACTTTGTGATGCTCACAGTGTCATGGAACTGTATTTGTTAAAACAATGCAGCATTTTTCATGGTCTCTGGTTTTTAGTGCTCTACCCTCTATACGTCCTTTACTAAGTCCCGGTCATTTTGGTACCTGAGCACAACTGGGGCTTGATGCATTAGTTTATTATGGATTTGTATTTCTGCTGCCTATTAAATATGCACCCTAGTTCAACCTGAAATTATGGCCAAAATGCAGGAATTACAGGTGGTGTTCTGTACCTAGAGTAATTCAGGAGGTCATAATGGCCTAATCTGGCTGTAAAATATAATAATCTGTCTAAACCTTTGCAAGTGCCCTAAAGTACTGCAAAGTGCAAAATATTATAAACAGAGTGAAGAGCCATCATTAGAGAGGAAATGAAAATAGCCTGGCTTGCCTAGCCTAGCAAAACTGAGGTGGAAAGGGGATATGAGTGTCCATAAATATATCAGGGGGGTTAATACCAGGGAAGGAAAGGGACTATTTAAGCTAAAGGACTAGGGCTGCACAGAAGTTGCTCGTATCCGTCGGTTGTGAATAAATCCAGGCTGGAAACTCTGGGGTTCCTGCCCGTTAGAGAAGTGAGGGGCAGGCTTCTGTAACAGCTTTTGAAAGGGGGAATATGTAGAACGTGGATCGTGGTTGTTGATGAAAGGGATCAGTGATGTGGTTGTGTGTGAGAGCAAGAGACAGGGTGACCCGGCAGAGTTCAGTAAAAGAGCACAAACAGCCCGACTTTTGTTGTAGGCGCTTAAGGGCCCGATTCAAACCACTGTCAGCAAACCCCAGCAATGGCACCATTCAGATCGTCCTTAGTTTACCCCATTGCACAGATTTCCGTGACTCTGTGGTGGGTGAGATGTTATATGTGAGGTCTTACCTTGCATAAAGTACAACTTGACATTCCCATGATGGCCAGCAGACTGCACGGTTGGAAAAGAAGTATGTTCGCCTGCTTGTCACTGCTCAATTTAGACATGACTGGGTGTAATAAATCTCTTGAGTTATCTTCCATATGCAGTATTCTGTATCTTATGAATCCCTTGAGTGAAGTTTAATGAGAAAGCAAGGTCACAGAACAATAAGAGAAAATTGCCGCGTTCCAGCTATGAAGACAAAAAGATTGATCCAGTCAATAGCCATTCAAGTCAGGGGAAACCTTTACATTGATTTCAGTGGAAACTGGATCAGAGCCTTAGTGAGTAAATTACTGTCTGGTTTCCATACTGTGAGCGTCTGGTATCGTGATATAACACAATTATATCTGGGAAGACATTTTACTCTTAATCTGCGTTATAAGGCGTAAGAAATAAAAGAAAAAAAGGATCCCCGTTGGAGCATTCTCCACAGTACGAAGGTCATTAATTTTTATCTTGAGCCGTGAAATGCAATTCAGAGTCCCATAGAAAATGCACATTGGCATTTCTGATCTCTTCTTTAGGAACAGTCACTTTCCTCCTGAAGAAAGAGCAGCTAATCACTTTTCTTTGACCAGAAAGGAGAGCTCTGTACATCAGTACATTCAATCAAATGCTGAATTTTCTTCCTTGGTGCTTTAAACTAAAGGTGGGTCCAAGCTGAAATGTTAGATCATAAACCTAAGACTCCGGGCAAGTTTCTAGATTTACAGCTACTATACCGGCTAATGGCTGTCTCGGCTGCTGTGTTATTCTCGTTATTCTAGCAAAAAAACCCCTAAGACTGGAGCAAGATCCAAAGAGCGGTATTGCTATAGTTGCCCTAAATTATCAGTATGCTTTTGAACTAGCTGTGGCACATGCACAAACCATGTTCCTGAAGGCCTGTTATGAGCTCCCTTTTCACAATGATGCCCTGGAGCTCAGGGCTGAGGGACTGAGCAGATACCAGAGGCAGAGCCAGAGCTGAACCTGGATTGTCTCAATTGCAATATGGAATTGTAAAACCACATGGCAAGTGAAACCACTCTGCAATTCTGGACGTTTTAGGGATGCTGATTTATTTTCCATTTGGGCAGATACAACTGTCCCTGCTTCTTCTGCTACTTAAATCAAACCACCATGTCTTTGGGGATGGGACCCTCTCACTAAAACCCAGTTTGGTGTGTTAGCGTTTTGTTCCAGGGCCATCCGCAGAGAATAATTGAATCTGACTGTTGTGTTTGTCTGTGCAAACAGACCCCTCACGCTGCAAAGCCTCCACTTAGTATGCGCACACAGCATCGATAGCTTAGCCTGCCCTGCCCGGCATGGCGTATATATGTATCCTGCATGCACTTGCACGCACCTCCCTCCAGCTGTGCCGGCAGGTTCATTTTGCACCAGCGCTGGGGGCTTTTCAGGGCATGGAGAGACAGCACCGTGGAGGAGGGAAAGCCGATATACTCTTTCTGCTTCATAGCAGGTGCTTGTTAAGTGCTTCACCATTGCTAACTTGCAGATGTAACAATTTTCGGTGGCTGTGTAAGAAAGTACTTGCACCAGTAAGCAGCATGGTCTGCACTGGCTGTGTCTCCACTGGCTGGGTGCCTGCCCAGAGCTCCCTTAATCCCGAGGGCCATCCAATATCCACCCGCTGTGCTGTGCTGTGGCCATCCGCCATCCACCCTGTGCTGTTTGGGGAGCCCGTGCTGTGAGTGCCATGGGTCCTGCAGCTCCTGCAGGCTTCTCCTCGCACTGCACCCTGATGTGGATGTGTGCATCCCGTAGGGCTTCGGAGCTTTTCCTGTCTCCTGAGCCAGTATGTCAGGAGCATCCCCTGTGCTGACTGCAGGAGCAGAGGAAACAAGAAGTCTGCGAGTGCCAAAGTGAGGCACACGTCCTCTCTTACTCTTCACAAAGCTGGAGGACGTTCCCACGGTGCTGCTGCTTCCCATCTTCCTCCCTCCTGAGACAGTTCAGAAAATACAAAGCAATCTTCACCAATTTCACTGCATTTGCTCCAGCTTGGAAGTGTCAGAGCTGTGCTCCCATGTTCTCTTTGGGCTCTCGCTGTGCTGGGGTTACTGCCCTCTTAGGTCTGCTGCTCGTCTGGCGATGGGAACGCTCCCTGCTGTTGAGTGCAGATGAACTGGGTTAGGATATGCACTGTTTCAACTCAAGTTAAGTGCCCTTCCTGCTTCAGGTCTCCATTTATTGTTGTGTACGGCTTTGCTGGCCCCACTGCACTGAGAGCTCATGTTAAGTTGCTTGTCTGCTCTGACCCCCTAATTCTTCTCCTGGAAAGCAGTGACTCTGCAAACAGTGCCTTTCCTTTCAGGGATGCCCTACGTTCTTCCCTCTAGATCAATGATCCCCCCATATGACTAAACTGTATTTATTTATTTTTTGAGTGGAACCAGCTTGTAAAGAAGTGTGGAGCTCAGCGTACAATTGCCTATACTGTAGGGACCAGCTGAATGCATCTGAAGGCAGTTCCTACTTCCTTGGTATTCCTTCACGAGTTTCATGCCTTTGGCTGTGGTCCCAGTCTGTTCCTCAAAACCTGAGAAGATTGAACTCATGCAGTCAATATCCATGAACCGTAGTGTTGTTATTCCAGGTAAGGGCCTGGCCCTGTGTTTTAGGGCCCTGTTTGGCATACCTTAGCTCTGCAGATGTCCTCTCTTGTCACTCTTTGTCAAATGTCACTTGTCACCCAGATCAGCTCCAGGCCACTGGGGTCAGACAGCTCGCGCTATGAGGAAAGCAGAGCAGAAACGCTGCCGTGGTCAGAGGTGCACCTTCGAGACGGGCTGAGCCGAAATGCCAGGCAAGAAGAGACCCCATGAGTGTGCAGATTTCAGAGGTGGCTGCTGCCTCCTGTCCCCATGTTGGTGAATTTAGCCCTAAACTCTATAACTCAGACACGTCTCAGGCATTTTCAGCAATGCTGGTAAGGTAGGAGCTTCTTTAGGAGTCAGAGATGAAGTTTTTCTTTCCCTAAACTGGTACAGGGCACACCCGGCAGAGATAACTCACAGGAGCCTCGCTGTTAATACGACCAGAACTGGAACAGATAGGACACATTTGCGAATCAATTCCCGACTTCCCCATGCATGTCTGTCTCCTCTGCCGTTTCAGCAGTGTGGTGGAAGCAGATAGTATCCTGAAGCTTTTCTTTGTCTCCTCTCACATAAAACATGCAGCATATTATAGATGTCAGATCAGAAGTGCGTGCTAGCATATTTTACGCACAAGCTAGCTCGCTCCTCAGGTAGGAGATGTTTAAAATGAACCCAGCACATTCAGAAACACCACTGCAGCAGTTAAAGGGAGTTGACCACAGCAGCTTCCTGAAAGACCAGCTTAGCCTTAGATATCTGGCACTGCCCTGGGACTCAGGAGCTGGGCCACTATTTCTGGCTCTGCTATCAGCTTTTCCTGTGCACAGTTCCCCTGTTTGTAAATACAGACACTTATCTTCTCCAGGAGAGCTTTGCAGTCTGTTGAAGAAAGTCGTGGGAGAGCTGTAGGAACGAAGAACCCGCAGGTGGCCGGAAGAATCTGTAATTTTAGACTTTTGTATTAATATCTAAGCAGGCTTCTGTGCTGGCCCTTCAGTAACACTGCGCTGGGAGTGGGACTTCAGGATATGGATGCTGCACGATGTACGCGAGACCCAGCCCTGAGCAGAGGGCAGAGCGCTCCGCGCAGATCAGCTCCTGCCCTCTTGCACTGGTTGGGATGCTGCTGCTACAAACTGCTGGTGGGATGGGTACCTCATTAAAGAGAAGAGGCAACAAGTGAGCGTCACAGTAATGGGGAAGTGGGGAGGTAATTGTAGGAGGGGCGAGCGGGCGAGCAGCCTACATGGTACACAACTGGGTTTCAGCTTCTGGTTTCACTTAGAAAAATCCAGCTCTCTGTGCCTGTGCTTCTGCTTCCATTTAAAACTGAAACTCTTTTTTAAACCTCTGTTTATCTTCAGAAACCTATTTCTGCCTGTTTTCATTTAGTTTTTTAAAATTACTAGTTTAGCCCAGTAAGACTTACCATGGATTTTCTTAAGGGGAAGAAATGGATTCTGCAATTTCAAGCCAATAATGATCTGTTCGTGTACAACATGAAAGAAAGAAATCGAAGGAGTTTTTTGACAAGGAACAGACGTCCCTGTAAAGTAATCTTTTCTAAGCCAACTGTGGAGAGATTTAGCTTTCTGGTGTTTCCCATGAAAAAGTGCATAACTCATTGCTGTTCAGCAGTTTCAGGTCACTTGACTGGACGTAATTAGCATTCTGTAATGAGCTGGCGAGCCCGCTGATAGTCCTGCCAGGGAAACGTTTAGGAGCCTACAGAATGTACTGGTACATCACACGCGATTGTTTGATCCAGGAAGACATTTCTCCTCACCTCACAAGGATCATTTGACGTATATATGTGGATGTGGAGTGTATTCGGGGCACGGTGCATCTCCTTGGAGGAATATCGCAGTATCAGAATTGGTTCACTAACGACCGGCTTTGGGGGAGCTTGAAATACTCTTCCCGGTGATGGCCTAGAAAAGAGAAGCTGACAGTGTAGGATGGGGAGGAGAGAAGTTGGAGCATAGAATAGCTGCGTGTGCCTGTGGGGAGGGTATAAAGCCCTAAATAAGCGAAATAAAAAACGTTGTCGGTGCACTGGGAACGATGCACATTGTTAGAGCGAGCCGCTCCATGGGCGAGCAGATGTCTTCTTCAGTTCTCATCACTGGAGTTTGGAAAGGATTTCAGGGAAATCCGCTTTAGACTCGGAGAGCAGCATTGCACATGTTCTCTGGAATACTTTCTGACTGTGCGTGTTCAGTACTAGCAATAATTTAGGCCCTAGTCCAATACCCACAGAAGCTAATGGGTGTCTTTCCGTTAACTTCTTTTTAATAGAGCAGGCCCATAAAGAGAAGACAAGCGTATTTTTAAGAGCTTGCTAATCTGTGGAGCATGTGTTGCTTTGAATGAAATCCCTTAGCACACTGTAAATGGAAGATTTCCAAAAAAAAAAAAAAAAAAAAAAAAAGTAAATATCCATTTGTGGAAGCTAAGAAACTGTAAAGGCTGAGGAAGGAAAGGTCAGCTGCATTCCAGGCTAAAGACTGAAGATCTTCGTGGGTTTTAATGTGTTTTTTCATGTGTGGGAGTATTGAAGATGCCTCAATATTAATTATATAGGGAATAAATTAATATTAAGAAGAAATCCACCCAAACAAACCCCAAACCTCCTTGCTGTGCTTGAAAATAAATTGCATGCGTGGAAGAAGGGAAGGAGCCAACTTCCTCCGTCCTCATATAGACATGAGAAAACAAAGGTCTTACCTGCTGTTTCATAATCAACACAACTTTTTTCTCAAATATGTATTCTAAAGGTTTTTATTCCAGAAATTGTTTGTTTTGTGGAATTACTGCACTGCATGTTTGCATAACTCTATTTCATATTTGTCTTTATTTTTAAAGCCATAATGGCCTATGAGCATCTAGTCTGATAATGTGTTTAAGTACAGAACGTAGAATTTCCTGGGCTAATTCCAATTTTAAATCCAATAACGTATGAGAGCATAGTGGAACATACTTACAGGAAGAAATTCAAACTTACGAGTGTGCGAGAAATGGACAACCATAACGACATGCCAGGTTGAAGTCCTAGGCAAAGAGTAAAAGGTAAAAAGTCTGCTGCTTTCCAGTTTGTTTGTCTAATTTCACCTTCCAGTGCTTTGATCTTGTATACCTTTGTGTGCCGGATTAAAGAACTGCCTGGGATCAGATACCAGATATTGTGTAGGTACTTACAGACCATGATCAAATCTCCTCTTAACCTGCTCTTTGATAAGCTAACAAGATTGAATTCTCTAAATCTCCCGCAGAAAAGTGTGTTTTCTAGACCATGAATCATTCTTGGGCATTTGTTTGATGCTATGGCACCGGTGTGAAATTGGAGGTGTCCAGTGGTGAGTCGAACTCTGTTGATTTATTTACTTTGTAGAGGTTCTTGTGCTTTGAAAAATCCTAGGCTCCAAGTACGTTCCAAAATGCGACCAGCTCTGCATTTCTGCCAAAGATAAACAGACAGAAGTCAAGAGGCATCCCCCCTCTTGTGTAAGCCCACATCTGTAATTGTTTGCACACTTTTAAATGTTTCTTTAGCACTTCAGAAAGGCGGTGATGGTGAAGTAATGCATACTGATCCCCAAGCAGTTTTTGGGCAACTTCCAAAAGAACCAGAAAATGTTGTGCTTGGGACCAATGTGATACCAATGCCCATGTCATGTTTTTATCAGATAGGTAACCGAATGACCTGTCTTCATGATCCTGTTGCTACAGAAATGAGTAGGAAGTCCTCTGCACTCCACTGGTGGCAGGAGAGCACTCAAACAGAAGTCATGGCTTCCAGCTTCCAACCCCAAATTTCCTAGCCAGTCTAGGAATGCAAGGCTGTCCAACCCACGTGTTGAGATGTAGATTAACATTTTAGCTCCCTTTGTTTAAACGCAGTGCCATTCAGTGTGGGGTTTGGAAGCTTAAGCATTCTGAGTGGGGAGAGGGGTTAATGGCTTACGGTTTAGCCAGAGAAACATAATACTTGTGCTCCCAAGTATGTTAGGTGGAAAGAAGCTCCTGAAAGTTGCTCCGATCCCTTTTCTGCCCCAAAACCAAAGTACAGCGTACTCGCTTGTGCTGGTGATTTCCTGGTTGAAAAAGGAATAAATTAACCCATGTCAGAGAAGTTATACCAGATTGATAACCAAGTAAATGACAGCAAGTGCTAGCAGAGAGCCTCCCTTTCCTACAGAGCCGGTCCCCCAGAGGCTGTTCTTTAAGAGCTCCCTGGGATTCCAAAAGTTGGTGAGCGCTGAAGGCACTCGGGTGTTGGAATTTATGTTACTGAGCGCGAGGAGTTCGGTCAAGTC
Source organism: Oxyura jamaicensis (assembly GCF_011077185.1). Classification (NCBI taxonomy): domain Eukaryota; kingdom Metazoa; phylum Chordata; class Aves; order Anseriformes; family Anatidae; genus Oxyura; species Oxyura jamaicensis. Next base: position 24,991,716 of record NC_048899.1, read on the forward strand.
CTTAAGATGTGGTGCAATTGTCCGTGCTACAAGAAGTTTCAGTTCTCTCCCTGTAGGCAGGAACCCGTGTTTTACTACACATGCATGAACGTTGTCAAAATGCAGCTATTACCATTGCTAAAACCGTAGTTGAAGGTGGATCGATCCTGCATGAAGAACAGGTGTTTGTAGCAGAAGCTGCTGCGTGCTGAATTCACCGGGGCTGGCACATTAAGCGCTGCTCAGCCCGAATGCATGAACTTCAGCCTCCTGTGCTCCGCTTGGGTCTGCTTATATTTCAGATAAGCCACCGGCAGGGTGATGGTTTTAGTGGAATGCAATCTGAAAATCAATGTCCCCGGGTCTGCTTTCACCATTGTGCTCCATTGCTCTTTGTGGTCTCACGTTATTAAAATTACATCAGGTGTGTAGCTGTATTGTATGACTCGGTAGTTGGGACGCCGATAACACTGGGATTATTGGGTCAGACGTATTTATTATCCGTTCAGAGAGAGGGGATATCTGATGTGAATTTCTGGAAGTGTCTGAGTCGATTCTGTAAGCTGAGAGCAGCTTCCCCATCCTCGGCGGCTGCATGCAGCCAGTCCTCTGCCTGCCGCTTACCTTCCCTTTATCCTGTGCTCCCCTGGAGCGGAAGGAGCACGTAGACTGGAAATGGCTCGTGGTGTGTGTGGGGAGAGGCAAAAACACGTGGACAGAATCCCGCAGCCACTGACTCCCTGGCAGAGGAAGAGGGGAATGGGTGTTTCTCCATCCTTTGTGCATGCTGAGTGGGGCCAGCTCTCGGCCTTGAGGTCAGATGTTTTTTTTTATTGCTGGCACTGATGGAGAGCCCAGGGAGAGGAACGTGCAGCCAAAGTAGAAAGCTCCAGATAGTCACGGGCATCGAGCAATTGGGTGTGTTATCACGACCCCACTGCACCTAACTGTCTTCCTGCCTTTTTGCCTTCTCCCAGCCGTACTCTGTCGGGATGCTGCCTGTCTTCCTGATGCTGTGCCCTGTGACGGGACAGCACGTACAGCTCTGCTGGAGCCTGGGTACAGGGTTTGCAGTCACAGACAGCCACAGGCACGGTGCAGGGGCACCATGGGCTCGGAGGTGCCCAGGTGAGTCCCGGAGGTGCTTGTTTAGTACCTGAGCCAGTTGATGACACCGGTGTGATGCCTTTTTAGGTTAGCTAGGCTTCCTGGGAAGCAGGTTGCATTATCTTGGCAGAGCAGTACGTCTTTCCCAAGTGCCAAACAGCGAGGTTATGTTGCTCACAAGGCTCAGCCTAGCTGCTGGAGAGCTGTCCTGGGTGTCTGCCTGGCAGTGCGCTGCAGACACCTACCCCTGCGGATGGGGCAGGTTGCAACAGCCTTGTCCTTGCGTGGTGAAGAGAGGGAATTATCCAGGCCAGCTCCACGTGGCTGGACTTGCACAGAGGAGTCAAAACCAGGACGAGCAATGTGGCCTCACTTGGAAGCTGAGTGTCGGAGAGGTACATCTGCATGTGGTGGCCCACATGTATAAAAATCCCCGGCTCCTGCAGTCCTCAGTTCACAGGCAGAACCCTGCAGGTTTGGTTCAGAGAGACTGCAAGGGGTGAATTGCATTGAATTAACTTCCCCTCCCCAAAATCTTCTTGCAGAAAGATGCGGGGTTGTCCTGCACCTCTGCTTCTCCACCCACGTGCCTGCAAGGTTTGGTGCCTTCCAAGTGAGGAGATGTGCTCGGCCAGTGGGTGCTGAAAATCCCTGTCGGGATCTGGAACTCGTAGGCACAAAATGTTGAACCCAGATTCATCTCAAGTCTTGAGAATGCTCTACAGAGCCGTATGCACGTTACTCAATAAAACAGATTGCACCTGGGCAGCCCTTGCAGCTGTACATCAAAGGGATGCGCACACAGCCGAGGGGCGGGGGAGCTGGGAGACATTTCTCTTTAGATTGTTATCTAGGAGATGCTGTTCGCCTCGGCAAGCCTGTGGCTTCCAAGGTTATAGACAGGAGTTTATTTTTTTTTGCTGCCATCATAAATAGCTTCTGGCTCCTCGGTCTGACTTGCCATTTCTTCTCCTTGGGTTCAGGCTTGGTCTTTGCCATATGCTTATCTGACTCTTCTCTGGCAAGGTCCAGTTTGCAGCAGCAGCTCTTTTCAGGAGGACCCTAGCTTCCCAAGGATTCTCTGAGAACCCAGCTGAAGAGAGCTGTTCGATTCCTCAGTTAATTCTGATATCCAGTCTGCTGGACTTGTGCTCCTTCCCATGCTTCCTTCAACATTTTGCTCCTTTCTGCTCAGTCCCACCCTTGGGCTGTGTACAAATTGTTACTGACTCGTCTTCTCTAGTAGTTTAGCTGAGTTCTCAAAACCAGTGGGGTAAAAACACCCTGGTGGTGGTGCCCTGTGGCGTTAGCACTCGTCCAGCACAGCCAGCCGCCTGTGCTCCTGTACCGGGAATGCTGCCTGGGGGAGCTCGCAGCGTGGGGAGGCTCCAGGCACCCTTGGTACTGGGGAGGCTCACACGGGCCTGGGGAGAGCCTGGACATTGCAGGCAGAGTGAGAAAGCTGACAGCAACAACCCAAGGTTTATTAGCGTGCCACACACCTGAATGGACGTCTCGGTAAGCATCAGTGCCTAAATTTGTTTTGCAAGCGGTAGCACCTAAATTCATTTCGAGGTACCTTGGTTCTGGATTAAGCTTTTGCAGAGTCTCAATTTTCTTCTTTCCCTGACTCGAAATTCCCAAAGCAAAGGGAGCACCTGGAGTGGATGATACTGCAGATGTTAGAGGCTATAAAAGCGTAGGATATCTGTTTTTTCCCAGCATGGGGTTCGTCAGCAGTTACACATCCAGATACTTCATTTTAAAGTATTAACACATTACATGGATTTGCAGCTTGATTTTCAGTGCAAATACTTTATAAAATATTGAAATTTAACACAGCTCTATATTCTCTGTTATAGGTTGGTTAAACCTCTAACAGTAGTTTCTTTCTTTATCAAATCCTGTAGAATCCTATTAGTTGCTGAGCTCTAAAATCCAGTAGGACTTTTCCCCATAAGATCAGCTGAGAAGATGCAACATAAATTCAAAATATTAGCACAGACTTTAGCCTAGGGCTAACACCATTCCCTGCGAGGATATAGGGCCTTCACTGGACTTACAGTAATATTTGTGACATACCCTTTACCCTCAGCTTGAGACTTTGCTTTCCCAATCAACAAACCTGTCTGCTTGAGGCTTATTTGATGAGGCAGTTGATGCATCCTGCTGTGAAAGTAAGCACAGCATTCAAGGGTCATTTGAAGTCCAGCATGCCCAACTCCTTGCTTTAAGACCACTTGAGGAGGGGAGAAAAATTGGAAGAAAACTCTCCGAAGAGGAACTTTGCACTGAATAAGCAATTTGGATGAGATTGTTATGCAGCCGCATGAAGCCGTGGGAAGAGATGACCACACGAGGTTAATTGCATCTCCCGAGCGTTTCCAGATTTGAAGAAAGAAGGAAAATGTTAAACCCTGCACATTGTCTTGTCTGCCAAGCCCATTAAGAAACATTTTAAAGGAATCTGCAGGTCGGTGGGTTCTTGCGGGCCATCAGCACGTGTTGGGGGTGAGCAGCAGGGTCCGTGGGACACTCGGGTGCCCGTGGAAAGAGGCAGGAGCAGGACGGCAAGCACCACGATACTGATGGATCCACGAGGCTCTGGCACGGCAGCAGCCTGTACGCGTGGCTGGGTGCGGTGAGAATTAGCAGGGCACTGGGAGAGCTCCGCAGCTGCAGCCCCGTGCCCCAGGGGATTTGCTGATGTGTGGTGGGCGCACAGGTCCAGCCGGGGGCTGAGCGCTGAGCCCCAGCCCTGTGAAACTCTGGGGGCTGGCTGAGGCCAGGAGAAGCTTTCTGCTTTGTCTCCGAGCTGGCCGTGCTGGCTCACAGCAGTGAGGTGTCTCTTTGCTACCTTGATTACCTTTTTTTTTGCTTTCTCTTACCAAGGATATTCCATCTTCTTGTTACTTTGGATAGCAGAGCAGGGATGTTAGACATGGTCTCTTTTTTCCACTTAGCTTGAAGATAGGAGATGAACACACCCCTTATAATTGGCATCCATTATACCAATAAAAAGAGCAATTAACCTGTTACCCTTGTCTGAAGTTGACAAAACAAGGAAGAAAGTTGCATACAAATTAAAGTTGTTGCCCAGCTAAGTGGGATCTATTTCTCAGAAATGGGGAAGTTTCAAAGGCAGTTTGCTGAGATCAAAAGAGAAGCTAACCATATGGGGGGCTCGCACCAGGCAGTTTGAAAACCCAGCTGTTACCTCATTGCTTGAAGTCTTCTTTCATTATACGATGTAGACTAAATATGTCTTGCTCCTTGAGTTCAGCAGCACAGATGAGCTTCACTCCGTAGCACTTCACACCCTGGGTGAGGTTTGGGAGTCCTGTGGTTGTACACAGCTCTAGGGAGCGACGTGAGGGAATCAGAGCGGGTTCTTGTAGGGGATTGTTGCTTCTTTGGCAGGATGTGAGTCAGCAACAGGTAACGTCTACAAAAACATGGCTGTCGGGGTGAGCTGGGCCATTCGGGGTTGCCAGTAGGACAGAAAGCCTCACCTATCAGCAGTATGCAGCCGCTGCCTCGGGCACGTTGTGATCTTGCCAGATCTTGCATAGGAAGCAATGTTTGAGCAGCCCCGGTCCTAAAGAAAGGCTCTCGGGGTTGGCAGATGATGAATCGGAAGAGTTGTTCTGGCTGAGTCGGTCAGGGACAGTGTCACCAGTCCTCCAGAAAAGACACTAAATGAAGTTTCTGACATCTGAAATCATTAATTATCACTTGGCACTTTTCAGAAGTGAAGAGGTGCCAGATCCATTTTGCATGGTTATTTCTTGGCAGATTTAATTGAATAAGAAGTCATGTAGGATTGTCTTCTCCGTACCATTAAACAGCAACCGCGTGCATTAAGCAGTGGCCACAGTGACCCGTAGTCCCAATCCTCCTAAAATTCATCCCCTTTTTCATACAAGAACCCTTAATAAATTCAGCTTAGCATTGTGGCCATTGTGCGTAAGGCACCATTATATCCCCTCAGGAAGAAAAGCACTGTAGAAATTCAAGATCCGTATTTTAAAACACCCTCTAGGTCTGGATTCTTGCCTTAAACTCTATCTGAAAATAAGCAGAAGTGCCAGACACTGTCTCTTTTGCCCTGCCTCTGGCCCCCTTTCCTTCAGAGCAGATTAGGAACAAATGTGGAACTCACCGGCTCGCTTAAGCACTCCCATGAATTTAAAAGCAAACGCGATGATAAAAAATCCACAGGCTTTTTATGCAGTTTTAACTTTCTCCGACTTGTTAGCAACAATGAAGATGTATTGCATGAAATGGAAGTGTAATATAGATTTCTTTCTTCATCCTGCTATTAAGATTCTTTGTGATGTCTCTATAGTTAGTGAAAATCAGAGTAATGGGGTAATAGAGGGGAACTATTTACATATTGTTGGAGGAGATTGACAAACTTTTTTTATCCTCATTGCTATTTCCTCCTGTTTGAGCAAACACATTCCCTTTTTGATGATGTTGTGACTTTTGTCACGCTCTGCGGCTGAGCGTGTTTGTTAATTGGCACCTCTTGGATGAGTCTGTCTGTCAAAATCACACGTGGCACCTGGCTGCGTAATGTAACAAAACACTCTCAATATTTGAAAGAAATGCAGGTTTTAATATCAGTTTCTATAAATAAAGTCTCGTTGTTGATGCGAGATTGATGTGATATGCCTTTAATTAGAAAAATGAAAAGTCTTCTGTGCATTTGCTGCCTGATATTTAAGCTTCAGATATTTAAGCTTCCCAAATCAGGATGTAACTTAGGCCCATGAATAACTTCCATTGAAGTTATGGGCCATTATTACCTAGACAGATGCTTAATTTTAAGCATGTGCTTCTTAAATGCTGCAGAAGGTCAGGCCCCACTTCTCTGAGAATTCATCAGACTCTCCTTTCAGACTTGATTGGTGCTCTGATTCCTGTGGACTCGGGAATGTCGCTAAGACTGGGGATGGACTATTCAGTTTCCATAATATTGCTTTGGCCACAGTCCCGCAGCCCGATCCAGGAGAGTACAAAGTATTATCACAGGAACAGAGGTTTCCTGTATGCTGTGCAAATTTGTAATCCCCTTCCTTCCCTTGTAGAAAGCTAAACTTACATCCAAGAACAAATGAGCATGCAATCAAGTTCATGGAAGAGATCATTCACCTCGAAGGAAGGGATCTCTATCAGCATTTGAAGTTCCCCAAGTGAATTATGTTGTCTCTTCTAATATGCTGTGCTCCACGTTAGCGGCTTTGTGGATTGCAAGGTATGCCCAGACCTCTTCTTTAATAGCAGCGCCTGTAAGTAATCCAACACAGAGCCTCAGCTGAAGCCCACTGGGGTCAGTGAAAAGGTCCTTACTGACTGTGGTTTTGATCAGGCCCTTGCTTTCTGCTCAAACCAAATGCCTCCTGAAGTAGGAGCTGGGGTTGGGAGAAAATAACCATCCCTTCATGCTGGACATAGGTGTGGGTTTGGATCCGTTTCCTGGGAGGTGCAGATGTGTGCATTTCGGAGGGGGACGTATGCCACATTCTTACAGGCGCATACACAATGTGGGAAGGCTGAAGAAGCATGTGGCTGAGCATAGAAATGAAGGATAAAGTGCTTTCCTTGCCCTGGCGAGACTGAGCACACAGACAGAGAAGTGCACACAGACAGAATGAGCCCTTTCATGCGGGGCGTCATGATTTACCGATGCGCCGCCTGCATACCAAGTGCAGCGGCAGCAGGAGCAGGGCACCGGCCCCCTGGGAGCCCGGGGTGGCCAAAACCCAAACACCTTGCATCCCGTGTTCCTTACACCCACGTCGTTCCAGTGACTGCATGAATTTACAGCTGGCCTGTGCCAGCCTGTGGGTGAAGATTTAAGCCCCTTCTCATCTCCCTTTATGTCCAGACCAGTACACAAACGGCAGTGAAGTGCTATCAGCAGTTTGCATAGAGAGCGCCGGGCTGTCAGCGTGATGTGCTTTGCTCAGGTGTAAATGGCTCCGGTGGCCGAGACACGGCCCCATTCCCGTTAGCATGATGATCGCTTCTGTTGCTGTAGCCCCCGCTGGGTCCCATTCTGCTGGTTATTGTGGCGGTACCGAGGAAGGATCAATCCCTTCGCCGCATCCAGGGCCTGACTCCGATTTCGCGTCCTCTGTGACAGGGTAAATGAGCTGAAGTCAGTGGAGCTGTGCCAGGTGAGGGAGAAGCGAGCAGGGAGCGTGATGGATCTGCCTGCCGAAGGTGCTTTTATGGCTCCCAGGGCTGCGATGTTTGAACGCCTCGCAAACTTTAAGACCACTCCAGTGAGAGAGGGAAGCAGTGCCGTCCCTGCCTAACAGCTGGGGAGCTGAGATACAGTAAGATAAAGTACCTTGGCCAAGGTCGCTCTGGAAGTCTGTCACAGAGCAGGGGCTGCCAAACAAAACCTTGCCAGCTCTCAAGCTGGTGAGAGGGCGGCTGGGCCAGCTTTCCTCCTAGCATGGGGCAAATGGGCTGTCCTGGCCCCTGTCCCACCCCGCCTCATCTCCCTCCCCTTCGTGGGCCATGTTGGCTTGAGCTGCTCCCCAGCAAAAAGGCAAAACCCAGCCTTGGGGACGCTCTCTGGGGTGCAGGTCAGGCTATAGGGCCCCGGGGAGATGGGTACTTGGTTCCGAAGCACGTGGGGATCCCAGGTCAGCGTGCCACGGGGCTGCTCTTCACCAGGGTCTGCACCTTCCCCTCTCACGCTGGTAATATTTAGGGTGACTAATCATAATAACAAATTGATTAAGGTTAACTGGATAAAGTCATCTAAGTCATATTTACTGCTAAACTAACTGCCCAGGGAGGTGAATTAATGATCTTTACAGAAACCTTTTATGGTTATTTGGCCACAAGGTGCGATCTGGTTTGATCTTTTATGCAACATAAATCAGTTTAATGGTTAAATCTGTGCAGCTAGCTGTTGAATTTAAATGAGGGCTTTTTAAATGAAGTATGATGCTTTTCCACACACAGAGGGACATTGAGCAGGTGTATATTGCAATTAAATGGGAAAACTTACAATTAGATAATGTTAAGTTTGTGACACTGGCTGACAGAAGCCTGGAGATTCATGGTGAAGGTCTATGATCGATCATTAATTCCTGCCACCGTGGAAGGAGTAAAAATGCAAATGGTCTCGGCTGAGGTCAAAGCAGTGTGGGAGAGCGATGCAGGTCATGCAGCGGATGGCTGCTACCAGCCACTCATTTCGGTAGCCGTGGGTTCAGATGCTCCGTTGTGTCACAGGTGGAAATGTGGTGGGCTTAGCAGGCAGCTCTCAGCCTTCCCAGCATTTGCATTTCTTTTGGCAACACCAGGGGATGTCTGGCAGAGATCAGGGACCTGTTGTGGTATAGGCAGGCTACAAACACATCCTGGGAGATGGCTAAAAATATTTGCAGATTTTCTAGGAGGGGAGAAAGCTGAAGAGGTATCAGCAGCTCTCCTGGCACTTTGCTCCTACTTCACCTGATGTGGTCACAGCTTCTCGTGCCCCATTCAGGCAGCAGTGCTATCTATCCCAAAAGCTCACCCTCCAAATGGGGAGTGCCATCTGGGAGATGAAGGCCGACAGACCTGTGCTAATGCGTCCGAGGTCAGCAGACCAGATCTGGAAATGAAACCAGCGCTTCTGATCCACGGCCTTTTGTCCTAGCCACAGGACCGCGCTGCCGCTGGATCTGCCAGGAATCCTGCCTGCCTTTGCCCGAGGATGGAGAAAGGGACCAGCAGCCAGGACAGCTTAGCCACGAGCTGCTTCTCAGCAGATTTTCTGAACTTGAGCGCAGTCTGTTAGACACACCTGTTTACTCAGGTGTTTCCTGAAGAGAGGGAGAAGTGATTGGGATGTTGATTGAGCACCGGGGAAACCTTGTTTGTAGTTGGGAAGGCACTGAGAGGAGTGAATGGCTCCCGCTTGGCTGACTTCTTTTCCGAGTGCTCCTGCGTTAATGTTTTACTGATAAAATTTCAGAACAGGCAAAGAGCCGGGGACAGGCTGTGAGAGGTGGGCAGGTGACGAGATTCATGGACGCTCCAGGGGGGATTGGTTCAGGGAGCCTGTGACACTTTTCCCCACTCAAGTCAAGGTTGCTGATGGGACACAGGACGCAGTCCTCCTGGTCTTGTCACATTGTGGAGCAGAAAACAGCTGGCTGTTTTTCTCTGTAGGGCTTGGTTCTGTTGAGTGATGAAGCTCAAATGCTTGGCAATTCTGCCTCCCTCCTGCTTGTTTGAACTCCCTGGAGTGCCCCAGGGGAGCAGCACAGAGACATGCTTACGGCTGTGAGCTGGGACTTGGGGCACGTGGCTTTTCCAGTAAGAGCCTTGGCTCTTTTGCCTGGATGACTGTGTGCTTTCTGCGTGTTTCCTGGCCATCTCCCATCATGGAAACCAGAGTCAGTAGCACAGAGCCCTGGGTAAGTACTGCTTGTAAGCACGAGGATGAAAATGGCCGTGTGAGCATTATCCTTGCTTACGGGTGTGCATTAAGGCTCCTGCTAGAAGTTAGACAGTCTCCATAAGAAGATCCACCGGTGTGCAGGATCAGAGCATTCGAGGGCTTTTCTTGGGTTAGGGCTTCTCAGCCCTGCCAGCTAGTTGGGTTTGTTCCTCTCCTGTGATCCACCTGTGCTGAAGTTCTGTCCCAGCGTCAGTAACAGATCTTTTTAACATTCATAATAAGAATCATTTACATCTTCAGAGCTCTTCGCAAACACAAACTAATGGAAGAATCATCGCCAACCAAGAAAGGATGGTTTTGTCTTTTTGATTTTTGACTTTTTACAAAAAACACCCGAATGCTGTAAGAAATACAGCTCATATAGCAGTTAAAGGAAAAATCTGTGGATTTCTTTCTCTCTTATTTTCAGGCCAAAACTGTGATTGATGAAGTTTTAATTCATTTTTTCTTTTTAACTGGCTCAAATCACAAAAGAACAAGAAAAAGAAATTAGCTACCTTCCTCCCAGCCTGCTTCTGGAGTGAATTTGCAGTATTGGAAATTGGATCTGTTTGGAATCTAATGCTTTTACCTTTTCTTTATTACCTTTTTGTACAGAAGAAAATAGAGAACATCAAAAAAAAATTTTTTTTAGAGCCATAAAACTGAATGGGGGGGGTTTCACGATAGTGCCTGAAACTACTTCAGACAACAACTTTTTGTACCACATTAAAATGCAAGTCGGTGTTGTTGCATTAAGTCTCCCACCACTTCAGTGAGGTAAGTAAATATTATGATCCTATTTAACATATGCCTCAAGCCACATAAAAAGCCAAACTGAGACTTGGCATGCTTGGATGTAAATCATTAAAATTGCATCTCCTTAAATGAAGGCTGAATTCAGTCCAAAGAGGGAATGTTAGAGCTGGAATTAGACTCGGTCCTCCGCCTGCCTCCTGTACACTGAATTGTGGTTTAACAGCATAGCGGCGTTTAGAAAACCAGACTGATGACTGTGATGGCATTTTGGATTTTCACTGCCACAACCATTTCCCTGTTTTTAAATCAAAGCTCTTTGGTTCTCTAGCTCGGGCTCATTTAAAGCCCAGTCCCAGGTCTGGCTGCCTTACACCTGGAGCAGGCATTGCCTGGAGCCCCGTTGCTGTATGAAGCTGCTAGCTCAAAAGAAAGTTTGAAAACTTGCTCGGTTTCAGGTTTGGTCGGTATGCTGAGCAGTATAGGATTTCCACAAATGTGCTTGGGGGGGCTTGGACTTGTGCAGAAATTGGCAGTAAAGTTTTTAAAGCATGAAGCAGGGCTGTTGCGGTGAGCTTGGAAAGTGGTTTTGTTTGGAAATAGTCTGTTTTCTGCATAGAGACAGTCTGAGATGGGTGGAGAATACAAAATGCCAGGTTCTTCCTTTGTTTTCTTAGTCAAGTATTCTATACCATTGCACTGAGAAATTGGCTGGTTTATTTTTACTATTGAGACTTTCAGGATTTTGAAACTGGACATTATGTTCACCCTCTGCTGAGCCTGCACTGGTCTTTCAGTAAAATTTATCTGTGTTTCAGGCTCGTAATAAAAGCAGAAATCAGAGAAGCTTTGCTTAATTTCCAGATTATTACAGTAGGCTTGTTGATGTGTTTCTAATCTGGGGTTTGTGTGTGAGAAACGTCTCGATGTGGCAGCCTAATTCTGTCAGCAGAGAGTGACCCTCATCTGAAACATCTGGCCCTGACAAAAGTCACTCAGGGATGTTTTTCCAGTCTCTGCTCTGACTTTATGACTTGATTTTCTTGATTTGATATTTCAAGTCTGATTTTAAGAATAACGCTGGTCCATTCTGCTGGAGGACAGATGTAGTCAGAACTTGCCCTAGCCTCCCAGTTTAGGAAGGTCCAAAGCATCTCCTTTTTGTCCCACTGGTTACGGAGGAAACCAAGAGGTAAGGATTGCCTGGGGACTCTTTCGAAACACACGCAGAGTCTCAGCAGTTACGTGCTTTGGTCATGCTTTTGGATTTGCCCTGGCAGAGCTGTCCAATGAGGAATAAAAAATAGTGCCGAAGCCCAGCTGTGGTACCCACAGAAAGAGGCAGATACTGAGCATTCAGCATTGCTCCCAATTAGAGCTGCATAAAACACGAAGCAGATGCTCTGTGGCGATGCAGGCACTGGTGAGAAGCAAAGCGAGTGGAGGTGAAGCCGCCCTGCCAGGCCCCGTGCCCACCTCCGGCTCCCTGCCAGCCGCACCACGGGGAGGGCACAGGGAAGCGGCCCAAGTGGCCCAGGAGGTGGAAGCAGCTCGCAGCTGGGAGAAGGGAGGTCTCTGGCTGTAGCACATCATTAATTGCCAAAGAAGATTACCTGCTTGACACTGCTGCTCCATATGCTCAGTCTTCAGCCCTACCTGGCTACATGGTACCTCTCGTTTTCTGCTTGTGCTGCAGGAAAGAAACAAACCAGCACCGCCGTTTTCCCTTCTGTGCCCTTGAAAGGGGAGGGAGCTCCTTCCCAGGCAGAAAGGGCAGGCCTGGAGAAAAGGCGCTAGCGCAGGACTTGGAGGGTTTAGGTTAGTTCTTGCCCCTGCCACAGAGGGCTCGTGTAACCCCAAGCACGTCAGTTAATTTCCGTGTCCTTTCATTGCTGCAGTTTTTACTACTCCTGGCTTTTTCCTTTCTTGTCTACTCTCTGTGGTGCTCAGGCCACTTGCGGTCTCCTTTTCTTTTGGGCAATACAGCAGCTGAGGGGTGGGAGGCCACAGGCTGCCGAAAGAATAAAACAAGAACCCAGGCCACCTCGAGCTGGTTTGAGCTGGGGGCAGACGAAATCTTGGGGTCTTGGTGGCTCCTGCCCTGCTCCCTTTGGGTGCTGGAGTCGGACTTGCGGTCATGCACGATGTTTCCATGTTGATGTGCTGGGTGGGGACTCTGTCAGTGCCACGTCATCCACGTGGCATCGCGAGTGGCTCTGCTGACAGAAGAAGTGTGTGCGTGCTGTGTAAGTTCCTGCGGGCCTAGATACCGGGACGAGAAAGGAAATTCCTTTACCTGAAGCTCCCAGCACCTCTGGTACAATTCAGATGAGCCTAGAGGCTAAGATGGGACGTGTAACGATATCACATTTATATCTAAATCTATAGTCACGGTTTGAGTTCAACCTCATGCTGAACAGCACTGCAAGGGGCTGGGGGCTTGTAGGGCAGAATTCCTGGGGCGACAAGGCACCCCTGGGCTGGCACCTGGACAAGTATGTCAACAAATCCCCATGTCCTGCTGTGGCTGTATTTTAAATGGTCTGATGATGCTAGGTACCCTCACACGCTGTCGTACCTGTTGAGACATTGTGGGGCTGTTAGCAATTTGTTGCTGAACACTTGAAACAGAAGAAAGCTCTGCGGGGTGGCGTGCTCCCCGGCAAGATGAAGCAGAGCACAGAGGCTCGGAGGAAACAAACAACAACATGAAGAGATGGCCACCGGCCAGGTTTGATGATACAGTTTTTAGGAAATTGCGAGTGTGCACAGACGATTTCTGTTTTCCCTGACACCCTCATGATTATTGTGTCTGCGAGGCATTTGAGAGGAGAGGCACCATGAGAACGGGTATTCAGTCTGCGGGAACAAACAGGAACCTTGTCCTGCTGGGTGACAGCCACTGTCCTCTTCTGCGGGGGCATGAGGAGCAAACCGCAAGCGGCCCCGCAAGCTTTCCCTGTTGGAAAGCCACTGAGAGCTGCTGAGGGGACATCGGAAGGGTTCGTGTGTTTGGTTCAAGTTGGCATTACTTCTGTCCCAGCACAGACTGGCGATGTCCCTGCAGCGAATGGGGCCCCAAGCGGTGTGATTAACAAGGGAAGTGACTATGTTAACTAAAAGTTACATGAGGAATGATTTACCCCCAGCTGCGCACACTAACACTGCTGTAATTCCATCAAGGCGCTCCGCTGCCATCAGAAACCGCCCGCCTGCAGTTGTGGCATCTCGTTAATCCCCGGGGGCTCGCAGCCACAGCCCTGAGGCCCCAGGCACGAGTCCTCCCCATGGGGTTAGCTGGAGGAGCTCTGCAGAAGCATCTCAGTGGGCCCAGGCTTGCAGCCAGCCAGCCGAGGGCAGGGGCAGGTAGGGTGGGAGCATGGGGAGCGGGGAGGGAAGGGCCTCGATCCCTTGCTCGGGCCCCTTGGAGCAGCTGCAGCCCCAGGCCTGCTGCGGTAGGACAGGCGCTAACACCACATGTGAGAGAGGGGTGTCGGGGGACGAGGAGGAGCGAGGGAAAGGCCCCTGAGGCGATTGCAGCGAGCCCTCTGGCAGTGTGGCTGTGGGAGGCTGCCATGTATAATAAGGAAGAGATTTGTCTGGGAGTAGTGATTCAGCTTGTAAAACTCTCCCTGGCTGACCTCTTCCCCGAGTCCCCAGCTCGGGGTTTTGCTGGCGGTTCCTGGCGGAGGAAGGCCGACCAGGCTCGGCGCTGTGCTGGGAGGAGAGGTCGGGGTGCTGCTGCTGAGGCAGCGCTCTCCTGGTGCCTCAGGGGCTGCCTTTCAGCCCGGCCCTGTGGAAGGAGGTGGATTTTGCCCTGCTTGGAGACACATTAACCACGGGAACTTTCCTTTCTCCCCAGCCAGCCCGCGGGCTGGCAGTGCGTGCAGCCTCTCCCTGCCACCCCTGTGCCTGGGGGCTGCGTTCCCACAGAGCCATCGGCCCCGTCCCCTCCAACTTGCACCCGGCCGCTGCCAGGCCCCAAGCGGCTCTGCTGGTATGTCCCCGAGGGGGTCCCCTCTGGTGGGTGGCCCTGGGAGGGCTGGAGGCTGTGGTAGGAGCTGCTCTGCAGGCACCTGGTGCTGGAGGGTTTGGAGGGGAAATCGGTGTGAGCTTTCTCAAGCCTGCTCCGGACACGAGGGTTGAATCGGTTTTGCTTCCCAGGTGCTCTGGGAGTTCCTCCTGTCCAGAGCTGTGAGTCTCTACCTGACTTGCACAAACGATTACAAACCTGCTGCTTCTGGGGAATTGAGCTGGTTTTATAGGCTGCCAGGCTCTCCCAGCAAGCGCTGTGCATGTTTCCCATTCAGCACTCGCTGCCTGCAGCGCAGAGAGGCAGCAACCAGTGCCTCTGAATCTGCAAATGCCGGCTTTTAAAATAGCAACCACCCATGTGTTCTTCCCTGGCTCCTAATATGCACCCCGACATTTTTGCTGCTTTTTCCATCGAAAAGCTTTATAATCTCTTGGGAATAAGGTTCTCTTGCCGCTTGCTTTCTGCGGTTATACCAGCACAAACTGGATGTGAGGTGTGAGTGGATCAAGATGGGCAGGGGTCTCTGGGCAGCCTGAAGGGGCTGCAGGTCCCTGCCTGCTGCCGCTGTCACATGAGGAAGGAGCAGCTGTGCTTCTGTGCAGTTCCCTTCCACGGCAGTGCAGCTGTCTCCACATCCAGCCTCGCTCCTTTCCTTTTCATTAGCTGAACGTTGACATGGCCAAGATTCCTGACCCTACAAGTTCTGGGCAGCCTTAACTCTCCATGTGGCTGAAGGCCATCAAATACATACTGCATCTCTTGGGGAGCTGGAAGAGGAACCAAGAGTAATTCGTAGATGGGAGAAGAGACAAGCTCTGCAAAGGAGCGACCGTTCTGCTGCCAGATGGGGCTGGACTGGGCACGAAGGAGGGTTTCAGGGTAAGAAGTTAACAACAGCTTCATCAGACCTTTTCATCTCATGTCCCCTACAGCAGTAGCTTATGATTATGCCTGCTGCTTTGCTGGTAATGTAACCAGCTCAGCATGGGGGCTGCATGTGAACAAGTAATGAGCACACAGCTAAAAACCCGCCGGTGGGCACCGCGGCCTTAATGACTGCACAGGGTGCAAGGCCAAGGTGCGTGGGGCGCCCAGCGCTAGCCCTCGGCGTGGCTGACGCTCAGCAATGAAGGAGATGTCAGAAGTTCAAGGCAGTACTTTGTGAATTCACCTTCTGAACGTGGTGCTTTCCAGCTCCTCCAGTGATATCAGCACAAACTATAAGTGAAATAACTCCTTTCCCCATTATTAGGTGATATCTATTAGCAGACAGCTCATTTTCTGTTCTCTTCCTGGCAGGGACATTTTGGCCATGAGCAGTTTCCAATCTGGCAAGCATGACAAAAGTATTACAGGAAGGGAGAGAAGTCAAGATCCATGGAGGAAATGTTTTTATTCTCCTTTTCTTGCTGTTTTGAGAATAGCCCCCAAGCAGGATATCTCAGCCAGGAACCGAGCTGTCTCAAGTTGCCTGTTCGTATATATCAGCCAGTAACAAGCCCACTCCGCAGTTCTGCCTCTTTTCTGGCTTTGGTGGGAATTTGGGGAGGAGCAGGCAGGACTGGGATTCCTACCTGGGTATCCTGGGCCTGACACTGGCCAAGGCCTTGTGCTCTGTGGGCTGCATGCGTGCATTAGGCTGTCCTTTGGGGATGTCTCACCCCACCTCCTCATATCCAGAGATGGGCTCTGACATATTTTTGTCACGAGCTTTTGCCTCTCAGCAGCTGCAGTTCGCTGTCCCAGCGCAGGATGTTCTCACTGCCTATGTGATTGCCCAACTTGTGCGTTGTTCTTCCTCTCGTAGCACCTCCGCGTGCATCGCAGCCTGGTGAAATCAGTGCAGGAGGTAAAACAGGGAGCATAGAGAAAATCAGCAGCTAGCTCAGTCACCATCTTCCTTGCACTGCTGTTGAACAAATCTGCGCAGAACAAATCCCGTAACCTTTCTGTGTCTCGGTTCCTTTCTGTCTAATGAGGACAAATATTAATGGCTCCTGGTGACAGAGGGAGGCTACTTTCATACTGACAAAGCGCTTTGGTAATCGCAGGTGTTCTGTCAGTGCCACATAATTTTACCCTGCCGTCTAGATGATCGGTGTTCCCTGGCGTCTGGCTGCTGGGAGCTCGGTCTGTGGGCACGGCAAGGCCTGCTGCCTGCTCTGCCCACGTGCTGAACAGGGGACAGCTGAGAAACTGGGGGTTGTGTCACTGCTGCTGGATGTGACACCTGGGCCTGCACCGTTACTGTTCAGCCTGGTGCACCTGTGGCACGTGGAGCTGTCATGGCAGGGACAACAAATAGCTCCGTGGTGAGGAGAGGCTCACCTTGCACTTACCTTGCTCATCCCTCTTCCTCTCCCCATCACCCAGCCCGGGGTCTTTTATGCCACCTGCCCTGTGAGCCCCTGAATCTTCTGCTCTCTGTCCACGGCTTGGGATGGGTGAGTGAAGAAGCCCATCTGCTCAGGCTCTGTGATCCAGCTCGTAGCCTGTGGCGCGGTGGGGGGCTTCCTGAGCAGTGTTTAACAACGTGTGGTTCATTAGCACTTATGCCATGACTTTTCCGAGCAGTCTGTAAATGCCACACCGGCCCTTTCTTCATAACGTTCTCCCCATTTCACTGTTGACTTAATTCTTTCAGACCTCATCCCAGAGGAGCTACTGCTCACTCACTGATGTATAAGGATTTCTTATCCCCTGGCTTTCTCTGGTTTTCATAGCTGGAATATTATTTCCCCTCTTGCCCTGTCCTCCCTAGACACTTAACACCTTATGTTTCATTTATAGTCCCTGTCTGATATTTTCTTTCAGCATTTTGTCTTTCCAGTCTTGTTTTTCTTTCCCAATCTCACGCTTCTGTGCAGGAAAATGGAGTTTGGAGTCTTCCTAAATCATCCTGTGAAACTGGGCAGGCCCAAGCTCCCTACAATGCAGCAGCATTCTAGGTGCTGGCTCAAAAATATTCCCACAAGCCTTTCGTTCCTCTTTTTCTTTTTAAATATATATTTTAGGGTCACTTGTGGAGGAGCTGTTTGCAGTGCT
This sequence comes from Oxyura jamaicensis, assembly GCF_011077185.1. Taxonomy (NCBI): domain Eukaryota; kingdom Metazoa; phylum Chordata; class Aves; order Anseriformes; family Anatidae; genus Oxyura; species Oxyura jamaicensis. Next base: position 25,009,094 of record NC_048899.1, read on the forward strand.
GCAGAAGCCTGTTGGTTGCATTTCTGTTGAAAAGCTGAAGACTTTGCCACAAGGCCAGATGTGCAACCACAAAGGAAATGCTTCGTTTTCCTCCTCCTCAGAGCCTTACAGAAGGTGGTCTTCACAGCAGCCCCTGCAACTGGGGCCTTGCGCAGATAGGAAAGCTGGCGACAGTCACTTAGCCAAGGTCACTGGAGGAAATCAAACACAGAACCGGGACAGGGATTGCTGCGATGGTGCCTCCAGGCACGTTCTTGGAAGGCCTTCAGCAGGGTGGTGCTGCCGCCCCGCTGCGTGCACACCACGCACCCTTCGCTGCATCCAGGGGAAGCTGCCAGCGGGCACGGACAGCTAACACATTTCAGGCAGGAAGAGCGGGAGGACTGAGGCATGCCTCTGAGGGAAGCATGTACTTATTACGATGCATGGTGTGTGTTACGATACATGACACACAGGGGCATTTCGTGACATGTTCCTTTACACTGAGTAAAAGATAGTTACTTTTATTCAAGATTCCTGCTGGAAAAGCTTTCTGTTTGCTAGCAGCCCGAGCATACGAGTAATTTGCCCTAACGTAGTCAGCAAGCTATTCCTCCTCGCAGCCCAATATTTTTATGAGGCACGGTGGCTTTGCACAGGATGGGAAATCCGCGTGGATCATTTTTAGAACTGATTTGTCACTGTGTGTACAAAACGATCCTGATGTCCCCGACAGGCCAGGTGACGAAGGACCGTGCTTTGCCAGGCCTTGCCTCTCTGGAAGCACGGCTGCAATGCAGCAGCACCAGCACTGGCTCTGCCCTTGGCTAGTGGCCACTTTGCTGTGCTGCATGGGGGACGCAGGGGGCGTTTGGAGCACCATAGTGCTGTGTTGAACCTCCCTCCGTGTGCAAGGAGAGACCTGGGACCTGGGCTGGTCCCTTTGCAGTCACCTTGGCTATTTCTGCTTGCTGCTGCAGTGTCTGTGCAGCCCAGGCTGCTGGTTTGGAGGTGGGAAGCGGGGATGCTGCTGCCTGCTGCCTTTTTTTGTCTTTGGAATTGTTACCGAGGGGTGTGTAGACCCTGGGGGAAGCAGCTTTGGTTTGGAAGCCATCCAGAGCATAGGTGCTCTGGACATATGGCACGTGGATTGTTCCTTTCTAAGCATAAACGAAACAAAGCACCACCACTAAGGTGTGAGGTAGAACAGGAGCGCCCGGCAAGTTCGGGTGCTCGGTTTTCACAGCTCAAGCCAGCATCTGCAGAACATAAAGGGTTAGCTGTTCCAGCAGTAGCATGATTAGGTGCTATGAACACTAATGATCCAAAAAGCTCAGTTTTAGCTTACGTGAGAATTGTATTCAATGTTTTCATGCCTGTTAACTTTGCAGACAGCAGGTTTCCTACAGGAGCCGAGATCCAGGCAACTACATGAAAAGTTACTGAAAATGCACGTAGCGTCTGCCTAGAGCTGCGGTCTGCAGCGGGAAGTTAGACAAGGTGAGGCTGTAAAAGGCCGGTAATTGTACACAGGAGATGGTTGTGATTGCTTTTGAATGTGGAGCCATTGTCAGGAACACAGAGGAAAAAGCACAGCCTATTTGAGCGCTCTCATCTCAAACTTGTGGCTAAGTGAAGACAGGGAGCGATTTGGGAGTGCTGTGGTCCGTGCATTTTCACCTCTGGGATCTGCAGAAACTCAGGGTTTCGTGCTGCCTTTGGCATGGCTTTGCTCCCCTGTGCCAGATTTCATTAACCAGCAGTCAGCGGTTACACGCCGGGGATGGCGTCTACCAGATGCGAATTCGAGGACCAAAAGGAGAGGTTTTGGTAGTGTTTGTTTAAAGGCGCTTGAAGATTTTAATTTTGGCTCCTGAAACATAGCTGCCATCCTTTAGCTGTTATCAATGGCATTAGAGCTTCACGTAGTAACAGCATCCTGGGATCCATGCGAGAGTGTCAGACTGGCTTGCTGCTACATGAAAAATGTCAAATCTTGCAGCAACTCAGCTCTTCATTTTTGTCTGGTGTTTAGCACTGTGGAATTTGATGCCATCATCTTATCAGAGGGAAAACGTCTCAAATTAGAACTTGCTTTAAACAGATGCTTTGCAGACTCGAGTAAGTACAATTTGTAGGCAAAGCTCCGGGAGAAATTTAGTTGGTGAAGGCATCTAGGTTTACCACATTGCTGGGACCCTGCTAGCTTTTTACTCCTGCTTCCCATCACCCCTTGAGCTGAACTTTCCCTGCCGGGGGATTCCTCTGGGTTTGCTCTTATCCCCGAGGCTCTGCCCAGCACAGAAGAGCGCCGCTGTCACGCTGCCTCTGGGTCTCTCAGGCATTGCCTGCCCCTTGTGCGATGCTACGAGCACTTCATTCGCTGCTGCGTGTGTGCAAAGAGCTGTAATTACGGCACGTTAAACGAAACAGTATGTAGAGTGTGGGCTAAGCTCTGGGTTATTTTTAGTCTTTGTTGGCCTTGTCATGGCCCTCGCTATATTTCTCTGGGAAACAGTTGCTGAGTAGCATCATTTAGCTTGTCCCACATAACTCCGGGCTCTTGGAAAGCTGGAGTTTCCTGCCAGGCTTGAGAGCTCCGGGACTGCTGCTTTCCCATTGGGAACGTGCCTGTTTTAGCATATAAGAGCTCATGCCTTATTAATTTTGATGACTGTTTGGGGTAGAAAGGCAATCTCAGGACCAGACGTTAAGTGTTGTTTGGGGGGGGCGGGGGGAGGGAGTTTAAGCGAAGGGCAGGTTATAGGTGGCAGAAATCCCCATCACCTTGCTCCTTTTTTTGCGCTCATTGCTGCCTCGGCTGCCCGGCAGGCGGCTTTGGCCACAGCTTGTTTGAAATGCTGAGGTCCGAAATGAGGGCTGGTGAACCTGGGGCCTGAGACATCGCTGTCGGGGTCCCTGCAGGATCAGCAGAGGGGAAGATAAGCACGTGCTGCCTCCAGATGCTGTGCACAGCTCATCTTTTAGCTCGAACCAGAGAGGATGAAGGTACGAACTGAGCTCTCTGGCTGAGGCTGTCGGGTTTTAGTGCAGCGCCGTGTCCTGCTCTGCCCAGTGCTCCAAGCGGGGCTGACCTCTGGCACGTGGTTGAGGCAGACATCTGGGGATGGCGATGCCTTACGCTGCTGTAACACAAATAGCTGGGGCTCATCTGGTTTTTGAACCCTTAGTATTCACCTTTGCGATCTCCTTTTTCCTATCCTGAGAACCAAAAGGGTTTTTCTGTTGTCGTAACGGGAATTTCATGTAACAACATGGCTCTAGGAACTGCAGCTTTTTAGGATGAGAAGGTCAGGAGAGACTGTATAAAACCACCACGCTCTATTACATTACATAAAAATTAAATAATACCATACTTCAGAGACAGGGAGAAGCACTTTTATGGGCTGAGAAAACACACATGAAGTGTAAGCTTTCCATGCAGCATCACGAAAGGTGGGAGCAGGGCTGGGAGCAGAACAGACTTCTGTCTCTGTGCACGGAGAAGGAAAGAAAAGAGCAGCCGAAGATCCTGGACATTGAATTCTTCCTCTACTGGGCAAAATGTTGCACCAGGGAGAGTTACCTGAGTCATTTGTTTTCTACAGGCATTGCACTCGCTTAGGAAAAGGAGACTTTTATGTATTGTAATCTAATTGATCACTTTTAAAACTGCTAAGACTGAGGGGTGAATTTAAGAACAAGTTTTTCGAAGAAAAGCTGCTGGTCCCAAACTTAAGCAAGACTTAGATTAATCGCACTCTTGTGTGCAAGAGAAGCCATTTGAGAATCCATCAAGTTCATGGGAAAGTGATCTTGGAAGAGCAACAAATAAATGCTGTGACCTTTTGACTCTGCGAGCCCTGGAGCTGTGGTAAGTTTGCAGTCAGGCACTTGGTTCCAGACAGGAATTTTCATTGCTGCACTGAAGTAAATCACCGTGAGGAGGAGGCCTCGCTGGCCCTGTCTGCGTGGAGATATTTTCAGAGCTCTGATTCCCTGCGGGTGCCCCCTCCCTAAGTGACAGCGTAAATAGGAGCCAAATGATAGATCTGCTCAGGAAGCTTGAAATGCCAGCATTTTAAACCAGGCAATTAATATAGTCCCAGAAACCAGCCTTATCACCGCTGTGGTCTGCAGTGGTGGCTCTGGCCGAACCCCGACAGTACGGGATGGATTTGTCCCCAGGGCAGATGCAGTGGCAGGGCAGAGGGTGCTGCAGCGCCCTGTAACAGCACGGTCGTGGTGCGGCACAGGCAGGCACCAGAGGGACTCCGTTCCTGTCCACATCTCCTTGGCACCTTAAAAAAGCTAATGATGGGAAGTAAAACAGCTTTTAGAAAAATCATTGTTTTTCTTAAGTATTAATTTAACGATGCTTAGAAGCAAATGCTTTTTAAACCGTATGGTAGGGGAGGGGAGTTTCTCTGCAGTTAAATTGGCTGGTTTGGCTTTTTTGGCTTGGATTTTTGTAGACTAGCCAGAGCTGTGTCTACCCTAGTTCGGACTCCCATGTCTCATGTTTTATTTACAGTTAAGCTGCAATCATTGAACCAAGCGTCGTATTGCCAGAGTGGTTCTCAGACCTTGGGAGATCAGGTCTGGAGGGTTTGAATTGTCTTACAGAGCTTAAAAACTGGGGAAGTGGCTAAAGGTTCTTTCTGCTTTGACTTTGGTATTTTGCAGGGACAGAGGCAAATTTGTTATGGTTCAAATTTTCAGTCTCCTCTCCATCTTTGGTTCCAAATGAACACGGGAAGAAGTTAAGCCTGGTTAAGCCAAGCCAGATTTGTGTCTCGAGGTTGGTTGTGAACCCTAAAGGATGCAGTTAGGTGTCAGATACAAGGCTGTTGCTTACATGGTTTAGTTTAATAAAGCCTGAGTTGACATTTCAGCCTTTCCACAAGCTGCTCGGTCTCTCTCCTTTCCTGTTTGTGTGTTGTGTTCAGGCTGTTTGAGACAACTTGCTTATCCCAGAATCTGCCTCCTGTCCCTGGTCTGGATTAAAATTAGCCCCGAAGCTCCCGGATTAGGAGGAGGAAGAGGCAGACAGACCGTGCGTTGCGTCTCATTCCTTAGAAACCGGGAAGAGCAGCGGTGCTTGTGTAACTATAGGGACTGCGCTCTGCCGAAATGACCAGACAGTGCAAGGCTTGGGATACATCAAGAGTTAAAAATGATGGTTTCTCCTGATCAGCCATCATGTACAAGGAAATAAAAGAGCTGAATACCTCTGAGGCTGCTCAGGGAGACAATATGACCAAGCTGGATGTTTTTTATTCTGCTTGATTGCCTTCCTCACCATTTGAGCTCAGTGTGGCGTGTCCGGGGTATCACGTGAGGAAAGTACGAGGAGTTTGTGCTCCATGCAGTCATTACAGGTTGTCCATGGAGAATACAGCTAGTACAGCTGTTCTCAGCATTGCAGCTCCTGCTGGGGGGGGTCTTCTGCATCAGCAGGCTCCTCGCAGGCGCTCACCGATGCAGCTGTATGAGCAGAAGTCTATAGGGGATGCCCTGCTTTTGTCTTTGCAGTCTGGGTGGGCTCTGCCCTCGTCTTCAGAAAGAGACCACGCACATCAAGCATGCTGAGAGCCGTTAAAATGACACCTTTTCCTCTAATGCCGGCAAAATCAGTACTGCTAAAAGGAGAGTCTTGCCCTCATTGTGCCTAAAAGGCTGTTACGGAGCAGCGCGCAGGGCTCGGCTCTGAGTGTTAGAAACCTCAGGAAGAAAATTGCTGCTGCTGCTCTTCCCCTTGGCAGAAGCAGAGCTGTGGGTGTGAGAAAGGTTCTGCTGGGTCGGCTGTAGAAGCATCCTCTCCTTCCTCAACTCACACATGCTCAGTTCGAACCTGTGAACCCATGAAACAACAGCTGTAAACTCACTTCCCCCAAATACTTTGTTTCCGTCTCTTCGTCCTTCTCTCATCTGCTCTTTTCTCACATTTCTGTTCCTTTGGTGCTGATAAAGACCCCCCATATCTACCCTGTGGATTCTCCTCCCTCTCAGGGATCCAGTGAAAAACACAACTGGCATTTGGTGTAAATCAGAGTAAGATTCTGCTGGTTTTTCCCCTACTTTTCATGCTCCAGGCATTCGTATAAAGGAGAAGGCAGTGACTCTTCTTCAATTTACATTGCTCAAGGCCAGATGCTTTCAGCATGTGTGAAATGGGAGAGGAACCGTCAGCAGTCAGTGTGGCAAGGTGTGGATGACTAAGCCAGGGCTGAGGGCTGGTTCTTCACCCACCTAGGTGAAGGCAGGGACGTGCCTCCCTCCCGTTCCCCCGCAGACCGCCCCCGCGACAGTGATTCACCCCGAGCGCAGCAGCTGGGGAGCAGCCCTGTTCCAGGGCTGGAGACCACAGCTGTGATGCTGGTCTACCACCAGCAACAGAGCGAGAGCTGTGCCAGGGACTTCCTTGCACGCAACAAAGCCGAACGGGAGGAGCTGGGCTCCCCTGGCCAGCACACAGGGGTGCAGAGGGGCAGAGAAGGGGGATCCTGCCCTCCACTCCACCCTACGCAGTATTTCCTCCCGCTCAGACCCTGCAGGGTGGCCGCACACAGCCCGCTGCTCGCTGTTCCTTGCAGCTTTTCTCAGGCAGAGCTGAAGGGGCTGGAGCTGCCCGAGCCACACGTTGCTCTGGGTCCTGCCGTTGGGGAGGGCTGGTGCCAGCCTTTGCTCAGAGCAGATGATGGCTTCCAAAGCAGATGTGATTGCACTATGACGATTTTTTTCCAAGTCAAAAATGGCTCTCCGATGATGTAAAATTTTTCACCCCGATTGTACTGCGATGGGTGTGTGTGCCCATCACGCTCCTCCGCTCCCCCAGCTAACCATCCTGTCTGCCGGACAAAGGTTCCTTCATTCATGCATTTTCCATGTTTTGTCTCTTTTAAAAACTCCTTAAATTTCAGTCACTGGGAAAACATTTAACTGCCTTAACGTTGCATCATGGGGCTGAGCCTGATTTGTTGGGGCTTTGAGGCCAGACGGCTTTATTAATGACAATGGGTTCCTTTTCAGATAAATTCTCCTTTTCAGAGAACATCTTTCCTAAAGAGTTTCACAGCCGATTATGGACACAAATAACTCATCAGAAAAAGTTAGTGATCCTCAGTGCTTGGCAAGCCCTGAATTATTATCCAGTTAATGCCGCGGCACTGTGCACTTCCAGCTGTGTTGCAGTGGCACGCAGACCCCAGCAGCTGGTGCAGAGCTCATCAAATAGCTGTTGAGCATCATCCCTGATTTGTCATAAACCTAAAGGTTCCTCTGGGGAGAGAATGTTATCACCTGCCACAGCCCGGCTGCACGACAGCGATGCTCCGGCACTGTCGTTATCACGGGGGTGATGGCTGTTTGGATTCCTCCCCTTTCTCCTTTTTCCTTTATTAATTTTCCCTTTTTTGGGAGAATTGTGCTCACATTATTCATAGCCTTATGCTTCTAAGTGGAAGGTCTGGAAATGCAGTTTGGTGTATGCTTTAGGGCTACCTACTTCCATTTCTTAATAAGAAGCTGAGTATATATATTTTTTAAAAAATATTTAAATGCCTAACAATACCAAGAGGCACAGAATGGAGTTTTTTTGAAGGGCTCGGGTACCTTATCCCTATGGACAGGAATGGAGGTTGAGGTGCAGGTTGTGGGCTGGACAAAAGCCATGTTTTGTGTAGGATTTCAGTATTTGCTCTTATTCTGATTAGGGACAAAACTATAAAATTTCAAAGCTGGAAAGGAAATTCTGAGGGAGAGAAAAGCATTGGTTGGGACTCACAGAAACGCTTTGTTTTAAGAAATGTTTATTTTAGGATGCACGATACAGAAAATGCTGAAGCAGAACCTTATTTCAGGATATCTTAGGCTTCTCAAAGTTTTCCATGTCTGGTTTTGCCATCGGCAGAATCCAGTTGCCTCCTTTTTTCCCTTTCAGACACAGCTTCAGCAGAACTGATACGATTTCCCAACCTGATCAGGGCAAAAAGCTTCCAAAGCTTTTCTGACCACCTCACTCTCGGTACTGCTGAAAGCCCCGTGCAGGGATTCACGTGCTCCTTTAGCATCCCAAGGACTTGGAAAACCCAGCCCGGGGTCTAGTGCAGGAGGTATTCTGCAGATGCAGGAGGTCACAGGGCAGCTGCTGATCCTGGTGGCCCCATCGCTTAAACCCTTGGTGCTTCACATGTTCCTTGGTGTCATGTGGGCGACAACAAGGCTGCTTTTCCTCTCGGATCCTGTGCTCATCTCAGCGGGGTCCAAGCCATCGCAGCCCCTGATTTCAGAGTCCAGTTCTTCAGCTCTGCCAAAACCCCTTCAGGCTTTTAGTTTGGGCACCCCCTGTTAAGTCACCGGTAAGTGGCCCTTGTGCTTGTATAGAAACATTATCAAAGGAGACTTGGGTGTCACTCCTGGCCAAGTCCCAGCTGGCTGTCTCTGAGCGACACCTTGTTGTTTCTCCTTCCCTAAGCTGTGCCGTAACCCAAAAAGATTTGCCATGATCTGCAATGGTGTGCTCCGGGGGAACCTGAGCACTGGTGACAGGCAAACGTGTTTGTGTGTTTTCCGAGAGAATCGCTCCTTTCGTGACCATGTTCCTTGTGAAACGTGCCGAGTCAACACGACTGGGCTGCGAACGCCCCAGTGTCTGTGCTCTATAAATATCCTGGGCAGATAGAGAGTGCAGAAAGCAAACAGAACACTTAGGTGGTGAGGACTTTGCTGTCGGACCTGCCAGCTTTGTGCGAGTTGTCGTTGTGACCGTCTGTCACAAGCAGGCTGCAAAAAATACTTTCAGCTGCTTGCGATGAAATGGGCAGAGGTGGAGGCTTTGTGTTGGCTCAAAACAGTGAGATGCTTTCGGGCCAGAAATGTTCCTTCTGCTGCCAGCCCCCGGGAGACTTCTTTGGCCTGAAGGCTCGCCTGTAACAGCTTATGTATTAGCCCAATAAAAGATACACATGATCTACCTTGTCTCTCTATCGGTCCATCATCTAAAAATGTTGCTGCAGCTAATGGTGGCTCGTACTTAATTTGTACCCGGTGTATTTTAAGGCTGCAAAACTATCTAGCCAGGATAGATGTCTCAGTGCTGTCCTCTGCCTGTTATTATATATGTTTGTATTAGTGGTGAGCTATCCTGTAGTGTTAGTCAATTTAAACATTGAAAACAAATGTTCTATTTCTCTGCCTCGGGGCTCGGAGTGATTATTTCAGCCTCTTCAGCGTATATGAATCTGCATCTCTTAGAGGTCTCTATTCTATAATGAGCTCAACATACGGTCTCAGTTTGCAAATTCATCTGAGAAACACTAAAATTGGCACCTAGTTCTGGAGGTACCTATGGTGGTAATGCATCCAGTGGTATAAATACCACATTGCTGCGGAATCGCAGTTCTTTAGACTCAGCCACTTGGGTCGACGTCCTTCTGTCTCCTTATTGTTTACAGCCCGATGTTTCGGTGTCACCAGGATACATTATTATGACCCTGGGATGCAAACAGCCCATCGCTGAGGGCTTTTTTTTTAGTAACTTGGCAACGTTATCTAAAGCAAAGCGGACTCTTGAAAACTGGGACATGCTGCACTACAGAGGGACAATGAAAAGTATTTGTGGCACAGAATATTTCTCAGACGTTTGAAATCTCTGTTATGTCAGTCTTAATCAGAAGAGGAGCGGCTGAAGCAAAAAAAAAATATATTTTTTTGCTGTTTAATGTGTCTGATAAAAAGGGTATTTGCAAAAACACCCTTGAAAATGGTATGAGTTTGACCCAATAACCTTAACGAGGTTTATAGTGCTGTTTGTAAATAGGTGTTTAGGGAGATATAAAATTGTAGATTGCTGACCTGATAAACCACAGTATCGTCTTCAGAGCTGGTTAGGTGGGTCGACTGGCTGAATGTTTAGAATCAGTACAGCACATGTAGTACAGATTTGCAAGAGAACTGTATCGATTTGAGGTACACGGGAAGCATTTCCATGCAGAACAGATGAGCTGCTGGATTTATTTGTATTCCAAGCTGGGAGCAGGTGGAATTTGCCCAAGGGACCCCTTATAGTCCTAATGTGAGACGGAGCGAGGCTGTGGGAGGCACTGCCTGTGGGATGCAGCGCATGTGAGCTGCAGCTCTTGGGTTCAGCTCTGGGCTCAACCTGTGTACCCACGGGGGCTGCCTGGGATGGACTCCATCTGATGCCCTCCTTTCTAGCCCTTGGCTCCAGGGAGAGCTACTCCTGGACTCTCGGTGGGGAGGCAGAAGTAGATGCTGCTCCTCTTTGTGGTGCTCTTGACACGCGTCAAGGGGTGAGTCCCCAGCACCGTTTGGTGGCTGGATGCTGGGTTTGGTGTTTGGGGGCTGGATACCATCAACAGCAGAAGGTTCAGCCCTTCCAGAGCATGGCTTAAATGGGAAACTACATCTCCAGTAAGTGGAGAAGGCAGGCAGAGTCCAGGAGAGCCTGGGACACATTGCTGTGAATTGTAGAAAAAATAACAGGAATTTCACAAAACTGATAGGCAATATGGTGATGAGCCATTTATGATGAAGTGCCTCAACGTATCCAGGTCATTTTGAACATTTTGTTTCTTCAAGCCAATGTCAAGATCTTTCTGTATCCTGCAATCTGGAGCTCATTAAGTGCATGACACATGGAAAACTGTGTTTGCCTCTTAATACTGTAATACTGAGGAAAACAAGTTCTTAACCCCATTTCGTGTCGGACACCTTCTGCATTCCAAATTCAATCCGTCTCATACACGTGTGCTCACTGTGTCTAGGTGTGAATATCAAAGTCAGGCTCTGTGCAAAAACCTCCCCTTGTCAACACTGGCTTGAAGGTAAAAGAACAAAATACAGAAGCCGCAGCGCTCCATCCACCTGTCACGGCCTGAGAGATGGAAATGCCCCCGTGCTGCCAATGTTACAAACGGGTATTGCTCCAGAGGGAGATATTGAAGGATGCAGTGCATTTCAGAGTTTGTTGTTGTCTGCTTCAAAGTGAGGAGAGAATCAATAATTTGTTAGCCTGTTAGCTGATGGCTTGTCTGTCTGCCAGCTCCTGTGCCCTCCAGGAGAAGCTGCCAAAGTGACCGAGGGAGGAAAGCGGGATGTGAATCCCACAAGTCATTTTCCTGAGACGCTTACGTGGGAAACCTTTAGAGCCTCTCGGTAAGGACAGAGACCTTGGCAGGCTCAATTCCTGTTTGAGCAAAATTCCTTCTGAGGTCAGTAGACCCAGTGCTGGAGTCTTTTACCTCGATGGGATTTGAGTGTGCGGGGGAAAGGCAGAGGGAGGGCATCAGGACAGAGTGTGCTGGAAATGTTTTCCTGGGAGGCTGGAAGGAGCCCACCACGCGTAGGCTCTCCTGGAGTGGGCATACACATAGAAAGAAGGCTCACTTTGTGAAAAACAAACCTTTCTTCTGGCTTCCTCTGCAGTCGTGGAAGCAGCAGGTGAGGTTCCTTTTTTCCATGCCCACGGGGGGCCAATGATGTCTTCCTGGGGCGTTGCAGCTCACACTCCCACGTACAGGCATCAGAGGGGTTTTACAGCTGAGACTTTTCCTTCTTTCACATCCTGGAGGGGAAAGAGCCCCCAGGCTGGCACCAACACCCCTGCCTTGTATTTTTAATTGCAACACAGTCCCTTGAAGCCTAAGTTGTGCCACACATAGGGGCAGGTCAGAGCTGGGGTGCTGGTTTCTGCTATCCTCCAGCTGCCTGCCCCATGTGCTGTTGTAGAAAAACCCCATAAGAGGCCCTTGTCCCTGCTTTGCAAATTATGGGATGCCAGCAATGTCCTCAATAGAGATTTCCCCTGCCTGTCATTTTTTTCCCCTCTTCCTCTCTGCAAGTTCAAATGTGTCTCCTTTGTAATGGACTCAGCCGAAAGATTGTGCCTCTTTATTAACCTTCAAATAAGGGTCCGCCAGCTGAGGGAAACAGTTCTGCAGGGCTTGTGGTGTAAAGCTGGTGTCACACAGCTGTTTAAAATCCTGGAAATGGGGTTGCTGCTTTTTGCTTTTCTTTTGGTTTGAGGCTTTTTTCTTTGTGGTAAAGAGATGTAAGTCGTTCCTTTTCTGCCTTCTGCTGAGTGACTTATAAATGGCCTGTGCAAAGTTGGCTCTAGAAATTACAATCAGAAAAATATATAGACTGTTGCATTGTTTTTATGGATCCCAGTTCATGATATGGGGGAGATTCCATTATAAACTTTCATTAAAAATAAAGGAGGAACACAAAAAATTCTGCTGCTGGTCCAGGGAAAGTAAAACTTCGTCAAGGCAACTAACACTGAACCATCTTATACTTTATTCCCTGCTGTTTATCTAAAGCACATTTCTTACATTCAATAGATTTGTACCTCTGGCAGCTTATATCTCCACGAGTTTAAGAGCCTTTGACTAATGAAGACCAGAGAGATTTCTGCCACGCTGCCACAGCCCCACTGAAGGAATCATTTCTAAGCGGTTTGCTCTCCGGGGGCACATAAGGCCAAAATTAAAAATAACTAGCTAAATAAATAAGCGCCTGTGTACATATACATACATATATTTAGATGTTCAGATTATATTTATATACATATGTATAAGTTTGTTTAGAAAAAGCCTTAGCTCCAAGCAGCTTCAGGGGGCAGAGCGTGTGTACAGCAACACGGTCTGCTAGGCGGGTCTCGGCCGTGTTACAAGCTATTTGCAAATTAATCGTGGAAGAAATCTAAGCGGTCTGATCCTACGGGTGAATAAACATGTGTGTTTGTGTGAGCGCATGTGCACGCATGCAGAAAGGGGCTGCGAGGGAGGCCTGCGCTTAAACTGCTCAGACAAGTTTTATTGCTTCGGCCCATTGGTGCTGGTTTGAAATAGGGGAGCTGATCCTATTAAGGTGGCTCAGAAATGTCTTTTCAAAATGGCTTGTGGGCCCCGGTTCCCACACTCATTTATTTTCTTGATTCACTTCAAAATCTGCTCCCCTTGGCATTTACACGGAGGCACTGAAGAATGTGTTGTTACCCCGTGGTTTTCTGTGACAAAAGGTGGCTTGGGGTGTGGATCAGAGATGGACCTATGGGGAAAGCACACAAGCCAGAAAGTGGCTGTATCAACATTACGTGTGGAAAGTGAGAAGGTATATGCATGTGAAAGAATACATCCGAGTTAAACAAATATCCCCATGAAGGGAGAGGGGGCTTGACTGAAACGGCTGCGCTCCCCGTGCTGGTGTTGGCCAGGGCCTGACTCCTCCACAACAAGTGGGAGTGCAAACATCCACACCAAATCCTGCATGTTCACACTGAGAAGAGCACACACGTTCTTCATCCCAGTTTGGCAGCATGGTCCGGAGCCTGTTGTTCCCCTGCAAACATGGTTGCCAGCCCTTAGGAGGCTTGGGGCTGTACCGGGGCCCCGTGAGTTTCAGTGGGGCCTAACTCGCATAGGGGTGTTCATGGTGCCACAGGGGCAGAGCCTCTTCTGAGGCCTTCAGCGAGTGTACCCCACACGTGAGAGATGCAGGACAAAAGCAGCCAAACTTGTTCACGACCATTAACAAAACATCTCCTGTTTTAGCGTGATGTGTCTGGGAAGAGCACAACCGGGCCTGAGGTTTGAAGCTGGGGCTTTGTCAGGACAAGAAATCCATTACTGTGCTGTCGGTGAGACCCGGACTGTGGTGTCGTGCACCAAGACGGTGCTGTCAAATTCGGAAAGTAATCACCAGGGGTAGATGACAACATGAAAAGAGAGATGCAAGAAGGAATGAATTTAGCCAACTTCATCTAAAGAAGTGTTTAATGGCAGGGTGATCATCATAAAGGCCATTTAGTACCAGGAAGAGGAGATGACACGTAATACATGTAGTAAGTAGCACAAAGAACAATGAATGCAATTTAATAAAGGGCAAATTCAAACTGGAAATGAGGCTAAACTTTTGGATGGTTCAGGGCAGGCAGAAAGGGAAATCATTTGCTTAATGAGGTAGTTATGACAAACTAGGTAGAAATATTCTGGTTTCTGAATTCAGCAAGCATGGAATTGCATCTTTCCTGCGTGACACAGTGGGTTCGGCTGGGAAGGCCGGTGGTGCTCTGTCAGCCTTGGCCATCATGACCATTAGTCGCATTAATAATCCATGTTGGAATAAAGACACTACAGCAACATCATTACATGTGGAGGATTCTTCCTTCATCTCTAGCAGTGAATATTTTTTTTTTTTTTTTTTTTTGTGGCTTCACAATAAGAAACAAAAAGTGAAGTGTGCTGCGCTTGTACTAGCAGAGATCTGAAGACCACAGGGAGATTTCCAGCCCCACAGCATTTGTGCCTGGTCACAGCCTTGTTGTGGAGTGGCTGCTGGGGATGTTTCCCAGGGCTGCACAGGACTCGGGTGCCTGGCCGCCCCCTGCATTGCAGGGCCAGCTGGACGCCCCCGAGGAATCTCTTCAAACCACGACTCTTGTATTCCACTCCGGCTGCTGCCTTGGATCAGAGCTGACCTGATGGCTGGTAGTGATGCAGCGGTTGATCTTAATTAACCACCTACAGGTCTCCCTGCTCCGAATGTGCTCGTGCCCTCCTACCTGCTACGGCTCTTTGTTAGGAGCATGTCTGAAACCAGCTTCATGTCTGCGTTGCTGCGAATGCTTTAGGAAAAAAAAGACCATAAATGCATGCTGCCAGAACCTCACAGCTGAGTAAAAGTGGACCAAATGTATTGCTGGTGTGAACTTAGTGGGATGAGTGAACAGTGCAGGAACCAATACTGGTGTTTGAAGCAGTGAGCCTAGGATGATGAAGAAAAGTGGTGAACAAAAATGTTAATCTCTTTGTGGTTCAAATACGCAGTTGATGTTCCTGGCCATATTTTAAATACATTGAAAGGCATGAAGTACCTAATTAATGAGGTTTCATAGGGATCCCAATTAACCGCTAATGGTCGCCAACTGCAGTGTCTCAAAATGAAGTGACATGAGGGGATTCCGTGCATGGAAACGTCTTGTATTGTCCAACGCAGCTGATGATCGCTGTGCTTAAGTAACTGAATTCTCATAAGGATTTGAACTGCTTGGAAATAAATGCAATTTCTCCAGGACCTTGATAGTGATCAGGAAGTGAATGTAAAACTGTGATCTCATGTAATTTGGAAAGTTAATATGATAATCTGATTGGCAGAGCTTGCTAGGCATCTAACTGTATACTGAAAAGGAAAAAAAAATCATAAGGCATGGATCTGTGCCAACAGCAATGGAAGTGGAGAAGACAGTAGATTTTATGTCATAAATCATCTGAGATGAAAATGGGTGGTGTCCCAAAGAGAAATAAAACAGTGTGCTATTTGCGAAGAAAATAGGTCAGTTGAATAAAAGTGTTGGTTGTTACATGCTACAGTAGATACATGTTGGAGAGCTGGTTGGAAAATTAATTTATTCCTGTAAAAACATAGCTCTTATAGAAGTCTTTCTTTAAGCTTTGAGATCTTCTTTGGAAAAAAACATTTATTTTATATATATATATATATCAGTTTCCATCTACCAGGAAGTTTCAGATGGAAGCCTGGTTTCTGGTCAGTTTTTTTTTTCTCCCCTGTGCAAACACATGCTTGCAAGAGTAGCTGTCTGTACTGGTGTAGACGTTGTTCCCCCTACAGCAGGAATGAATCCCTTTTTAAAATCCATCATGTTTTGTCTCTTGGTTCTGATTTTTCCTGGGCTAGACGTATGGACTTTACTACCTGTTAGCTCCGTGTCCTTGTCACAAGTTTCCAAGCTTTGGTTTTCAAGTTTCTGTTCCAGTTGCAGGTTTGTAAGGTGCTGTAAGGGCTTACCATTCCAGATCTTCTCTACTCTTTGCAGACAAGCTGAAAATTAGCAATAAAGTGTTTGGTGATGTTCAGTGAAAGCCATGACAGAAGTTGCACAAGCAGTAAGCGTCAAGGAAAGAAGCAGTAAAGGCTGAGGAAAAGAGACACAAATTGTCAAGAGCGAGTGCAAGGCGCATTTTTCCGAAATAACTCATCTTTTTGGCTGGGGTCAGAGAACAACAATCTCAGATTTAATCCATCCCTCGCATGAATCGCTGAAGTTGTTGAATAAAATAACCCATAAAATGTATATTAGCAGAGTTGTGCCAGGACCCTAGGAAAGGTAATGCTCCCTGGGTGTTTTGTGGGAATGTTTTGGACCTATATAGCACATTACCAGCATTCATCAAGTATTATACAGCACTCTTTGACTAACTGGGGAAGTTGAGTTGTCAGCAGGAGGTCAGAGAAGATGATCTGTTGGTTTCTTCTTGCCCTAACGTCTCCAAATAATGGCAGTAGATGCCCCTAGTGATGCTCACAGAGCACGTGCGTGTTTGCACTGAGGTGCAGAAGGCTGTGTGATCAGCATGCTGACAGCTGCATGTCCTGCTACAAGGTGGAAGTTTGGCTGTTTCAGAATCTGTTGGGATATTTTATATTGCTTAGGCAGGTGGGTGTCGTGGCACTAGAAAGCAGAAAGTTGGCTGGCAATGTGCTGCTGGTTGCAGGTCATTCTTTAAGGTATGGATATGTGCATCTCTCTGAATAGCCGGTGCCTTTGTGGCTTAGACTTTTGGCTGAGGTGGAAGACAAATGTTGGAGGCTGTGGTTAAATTAGGCGGTGTGGAGAGTTATACTTCAAGCTTCTAGGCTGGGACGTCGGGTTCCTGCTTGGGGCTCAGATGTCAGGATGTCTTTCCCTAGAAGGTCTCATTTTTATTCCCATGTGGAATGGGAGAAGCTTTGTGGAATGAGAAAAGTTGTCTGTGTTGCTGGACTATGAGCTTGTTTCCTGTATCTTCACTCCTTTAACTGGGTGTCAGTCGCCTTTTTTTGATTAGATACCATAGACTAATTCCTGTCTCTGTTCTGGGTCTGTAGTTGAGCAGAGCAGTTCATCACCAAGGGAAAATAAGTCTTTCTTTATAACTGCTTCTCTTCATTTTATCTCGGCTTGTCAGTGTCTGGCAGATTCTCCATCCTTTACGCCATTCCTCTGCAGCTCACTTCACAGAGCAGTCATTGGCTCTGCTTATAGGGCAGGCTGGGGGAATTTGTTGCTTCCCTGAAGTTTCATTCACTCTTCCTTGGTTTTTCTTTGGACTTTATATTCTTTGTAGGCTGAAAAGGGCTGGGTGCTGCTCTGAATCTGGTCTTCACTTTGTATATTCTTAACACTTCTAATTACTACTAGACTGGACTGACCTAGAGTGGTATTATCATAGAATCATAGAATCATAGAATATCCTGAGTTGGAAGGGACCCTTAAGGATCATCAAGTCCAACTCTCGACACCGCACAGGTCTACCCAAAAGTTCAGACCATGTGCCTAAGTTCACAGTCCAATCTCTTCTTAAATTCAGACAGGCTCGGTGCAGTGACCACTTCCCTGGGGAGCCTGTTCCAGTGTGCAACCACCCTCTCTGTGAAGAACCCCCTCCTGACGTCCAGCCTAAATTTCCCCTGCCTCAGCTTAACCCCGTTCCCGCGGGTCCTGTCACTAGTGTTAATGGAGAAAAGGTCTCCTGCCTCTTGACAACCCCTTACGAGGAAGTTGTAGACTGCGATGAGGTCTCCCCTCAGCCTCCTCTTCTCCAGGCTGAACAGGCCCAGTGACAGTATTGTAACTGTGTCTGATGTTTCTGTTCAGAAAACATTTATAATGCTCGCATTTGAATCTCATTTTGTTAAGTTTACTTGTACTGTTCAGAACAATTTGAGATTTACAATGCTTGTTTTGTAATACAGCCACAAAGAATTAAGGGAAGGCTTTAAAAATAATCTCTCTTTTCCTCCAGCCAAAGAAACACTGTTATGTTTTCATCTATCATCTTATTTAGGGTCAAAGTTTGGCTTCTCTCTTGGTGCACTTGATGCGCATATGTAAGTGCTGCATCTGAGTAGTTTGCAGAGGAATTTGGCACTTTGATTTTCAAATGCAGTGCCAAACGTGCAGAGAGAACAGCGTAGCTTGGTTACAGTGGAGTTTTTGCAAATATGGGAATTACATTTTCAGGAAAAATGACTTTGAGAAGAGAAGACTTAGAAATCAATTGCAATTAAAATTGTAACTGGCTTGGTACTGGAGATGGATAGCTGCTAGCTTTAGATATTTGCTAGCTAGGCAGAAACTCAGAAAACTGTGTTTTCTAAGAACAGAGATATAGAGGAAAGATGGCTTTATGTTTAAGGCTCTACGCTGGGACTCAGCAAATTGACTTCCCTTCCTTTCCTGGCTGCCTCACAGGACTCCTCTGTAGTCCTGGGGATGATTACAAACTTTTTACCATATGTTTACTCTCCGTCTAAGTGATCTGGAGCCTCGTTTTAGTTCGGGTCCATGAAATTTTAGCCTACCAAATAATATTTACTTATTAGTCTCTACCAGAAAGTAAACATTCTTTGGAAAAACTAAACTGAGTCACGTTTATAGTGAACAGAGATTTGGTGTTCTAGGCAGTGACTGATGAAAAATAAGGCCTTCGGAGATGATGACTATATCAGACTGGACCAGGCATGGGATCATTAAAGTTGTTTCAAAAAATGTTGGAGGGAGGAAGAAGGGAGAAGGGGAGGAGATGCTGACCATGAGGGCCACAAGCTATTTTCCCAAGGTCCCATAACTCAGGAGAGAGGAAGGACCTGACAGAAGCAGAGAGCCTTCCTCAAGGGGGACTTCATAACATCATTATTGTATTGGCCAAATTCAGGCACACTTCAATATTAATGAAGGTTTTTTTTTGTTTGTTTGTTTGTTTTTAATTTTTTAGATAAATCATCCACAAACGAGTTTATGAGAAAAATAGAAGGAAGAAGGACAAAGAGGTATGCCAGAGAAGGAAGCTTACAGAGTCCAAGGGGTTCAGAGAAGACTGCAGTGGGACTGCATCTGAGAGGGAGTGTTTACATCACTAATTCTTCAAGGGCTTACCTTCTGGGACTCTGAGTGTGGATTGCTGCTGGAACATTTGTCTGGGATTTGGCCTCTGGGCTGGTGAGTTAGTGATGGAATGATACATGTCTCGTGTGCTGAAACATGATGTTTTCAGGTTGCTCACTGTGAGGAGTTTTGGGCTCTGATCATTCTGTTTCTCTTGCTCCAGAGGACAGGATGTGCCATGCAGCAAAGAAGGCAAAGAATCACAAACATTAGATACGGGATTTTCCAAATGGCTCAGGGCTCTCTTAACATTGTCATCATTGGACTCAATGGGACTTTCTCCCCTGACTGTTGGGAGCAGGGATCTTGTATTTCAGCCTGTAAAGTAGGTAGATTTCTGCAATCATTTGGATACAAAACAAGTATATATGTCTGCTGCAGTGCAGGGAGATGATGCCGCTTTTGCAGATGCTGTTTAGCGGTAGGGAAGTAGTACGTTAGCAAGGTAGGTCAAATTCAGCCCCTAGTTATACCAGTTCAAATGCAGAATAATGCTGTTGCTGTGTTTAGCCAGAGTTTGTTGTTAAACAGATACCTTCATTTTGCAGGCACTCGGTACAGGTACAGGTGATTGCACTATGGGCAGGGGAGCGATGAATGGAACCTGATAAGTTTGCTCCTAGAATGTATCCCAGAGAAAGTAAATAGCATTGCAAAGGGTTAGCTGTGCAATATTGCTTTTCCACTGTAGCATTACAATAATGTACTATTTACTGTTTGTGCCTGGTTTGTGCTGCCTGAAACTAGGAAAAGTGTCCACTTTGGAAAAGTTGGAGCTTCAGTCTGGAACAAAACATAACAAAACTTTTAAATTTCCTTATGGAAAATGGATTTTTGATTTTAACAGAATAATAAAATGGTTCTCTCTGTTTTTGTAGAATGATGAACCCAACACTGAATTTGCCACGATAACCAATTTGGTCCCAACTTGGTGATTCATTTCCCTTTGAACTGTCTGGCAAAGGCATATAAGTCCACATAAAGTTGTTCCAGGGGAAACAGCAGCCTGGGAGTCCTCTGAAAAAGAGGAGGCATGAAGGAGGCACAAGAGTTGATCTGATGGTTCCATTTGCAGAGAGCTGTCTACTGAAGGGTGTTCAGTAATCCCCAGAAATCCCAGATACACTGTTGGTATGCTAAGTGTAGGTTTAGCCATCTGACAAGGGAAGTCAGGACCATGCAGCTTGTTCCTGCTGCTGCAAGAAGATACGCAGCAAGAGGGACTAAGTTACACTGTCCCTAGAGAAAAAGGAATAGTTGTGTGCTCTGTATGCTCAGGGCTTGCTCCTCCTGTACCGTGAGCAATCCAGAGGCAGAGGAATGTTGTCTTAATTTAGAGCTGCTTGATTACATCTTGGGATCGTAGAAGCCTTGTGAATTTGATCTTAAAATCTGCTTGGGCTTCCAGTGCTTTGCTTTGTGGCACGGCTGCTGCAAGCCTGGGGTTGTTGGCCTGGAGCTGCTGGTGCTGGGACAGTGCAAGCCCCGTTACCTGTCTCCCTGGCCCACTGTGGTGTGAGCCGCACGGGTCGCTCAGAGACAAACGCGACAAGCTCGGTTACCTCACACCTCTTTTTAATGGACCTGGCAAAATCAAAAGAGCAGACGTGTCAATGGTGACATACCAACTTTTACTGACAGAAGAGAGTCATGTCAGAAGTGTTATGGGCGGATCTACTCACAGCATCCAGGGGCTGGTTTAGAAAAAGCACAGTGAGCGAACTTTTGCTCAGCGGGTTTCACTTCTCTGGTCCTCATTGTTCTGAATGGTGCTCGGCAGCTGTACTTTTGGAGAAGCAATAGGCATTTTTTTTGACCAGAGATGTTTGCAGCTGTCTCTTGTCTCCCCTTGAACTCTTTTCATATTCATATTTTCATTGCTAATGAGAGTCTTGACTATATGCTAAAAAGATCCTCCATCCCTTCAAATTTCTCTTGGAATAGCTAAAGACAAAAGAAGTAATGAACTAAAGCTCCCTCTGAGTCCTTGACTCATCCAATCACCCAAATTAATCAGTGTTAAAGAGAAGTGTGCTGCTTGGTGTGACCACCCAGGACGCTCTGTCTGGCTCCATGACTTTGGTTGCTTTGTCTCAGTATCACAGCACGCATATGGTGTGAGATTATGCTCTGTCCTCAGGTGCCCGCCACGCTTACCTGAGGTAATCAAACCGATTGCAGGCGAGTGGCAGCTACAACAGAAAATAACTTCTAGGCAGCTGTAGGTTTGGCATAGGCCTTTTACGATCAAATTTTCACCTCCAGTATAAATCCAACAAAGGAAAGAGTATATCTAGATGCACACCTGTTGAAAGCAGAATGTCGACCTAAATGTTGTCTTTAGCCCATATCCCCAGCCTGCCTCTGTGACCTCCTGTGTACACATCCATGCTCTTGGTGACAGCCTTACATAAATACTGCTGGCTGCATGTGCAATAGGCAGGGGGGAGAAGGGCCTGGCTCCGGGATGTCCTCAGTAGAGGAATGGCAAACAATGGCAGGTAGCATCTGGGGGTGAGATAGGCCCATAAGTCGGGGTTCCTCTCTTCCCCCCAGCTGTGCCACTGACTTGCTGTAAAACCTTCCCAATCACTCACCTGCTCTGGAGGTTCAGTTCTGCTTTGGTAAAGCAGGAACAACGATTCCTTTGAGCTGTGCCTCTGTAGCAGTGATTGAGCTGGGCTGACAGGCACTAATGCAGTCTTCAGGGAGCGGCAGCGCTGAGGTTGCTCTAGTGAGCATTTTGTACTAGGGGAAGAATGGATCCTTAACATATTTAATCAATAATCTCTGGGTATGTATAGCCCCACTTCTACATTAAATACTCTGAGCGATTTAGGGATTTACTGTGTCTTTCCCTCTTTTGTTTATCTCACATTCTCATCAACAGGAGCTTAATTTTAGACCATGATAAAACTTCTTAAGGATACTTTTACTGGATAAAGTCATTAAGAAATCTGCACACTTTTCTTTTTCTTTTTTTTTTAATAGTGACCCCATTCTTGCTTTCTGAACTATCGTGACTTTTTTAAAAGGGAAGCAATAATGAATTTCCATATGGACTATACCCTGTAAAAAGATTATCTCCATTTATTCTTTTTATAAAGTTTTCAGAAGGGAAGGCACTGTCCCAATGCACAGAAGCAATTTTTCTTTTCAATGGATCCTGTGACTCAAATCTAAACCTCTGCTCTCAGAGGAACACTTTTCAAATGTTTACTTACTGCTTGATTCCTGATAGGCAGTCTGGAAAAAAATCAGATGAGGTGTTGCTCCTGAAAGTTATACTGCTTTATATTGTTTGAAAGGCAGAGATTGAGCTGATTTGTCTAGCAGCTTGCCTTTTCTCAGCTGGGGGAAAGAGTTCCTTTGTAGCTCAGGCTTTTATCAACAGTCCAGTAAAAGTGTTTTATATATATACATTAAAAACACACAACATTTATATAAAGCCTTTCATCTTGATGGTTCCAAAGTAGTTGAAAAATTGTCAAATAATTTGTCAACTACTTTCCTCAAAAGTTATCTCTAACTTCAGCACAAAAACGGAGGTATTTCTGTGCTGGCTGAAACTATTTTTGCTACTAATAGCTTATTAACATAACCATCAGAGTTGTAACGCACGGATTACAAAATTTTAAACTAAGAATTTTAGAAACTTTTTCCTAATCATGTAAGAGGATTTAATCAAACGTGAAGCTGCTTTCTTGTTACAGTGAGGCTGGGGGGGAGCTGGGGCATGAGGTATGCTGAGCCGGAGAGGATCTGCACTGCGTGTTTGTGGTGGGTAACTGGGGAAAAAAAATATAATACAGTGCTGAAGACAAAATCAGGGTCGTGGAAAGATCCCCTTTTGACAGATGCTTGGTGACAAATTCCCCTTCTGCAGCATAGCTGGAACAGATTGTTGTGTATGGGTGAAAACTGCATGAACAAACAGGGATGCCTGTCCCACTCTGCTACCCCCTCACCCATCATGGGCTTGCCAGGAGGGTGCCAAGAGGAGATTTCTGCCTGGGGCTGGTGGTGCTCCTCACAGCCATTTGCCCTTTACCTCACTGGTGACACCATGACCTTCCTTGGCTGATGTTTCCATGTGAGCAGCAATTGCCTCTCCTGGAAGGGCTCTGCCTTCACACGTCCCCCGTGCTCTCTCTGCCTCCGTAAGGCTGCGTCACAGGATCCTCTTGGCTGCTGAACCTACTTGTGCAAGTCGTTGGCTACCTCACAAGCAAACGTTGCAAGGTGACTAAGGGTTTCGTGATGGGATCCACGGCAGAAGCGTGTTAATGGAGTCAAGTGCTATTTATTTGCTCCAGTGTATTTCACTGCGCCCTTGGCGCATTCACACTTCCTGTATGAAACTTGGCTGGAGGAGTCAGAACTGCAAGACATCATCCCAAATTCCAGCTGGGATGTGTAACTTGGCTACATGACACTCTCCCCTCTTTGCCCCCCTTAGCCACTTCCCATGTTAAATAGTTTCTCAGGACTCCAAGGGGAAGGGGGAGATAATCTCCAGGCAAATGATTCTGATAAGTAGAAAAAATGTGTAAATAAAATAGCCATGATTAATAGTAAGAAATTGTCACTTGTCTCACTTGCCTGGAAGGTGTGGCTTGCTGAAATGACAGCCCTTGTCTTGCTGTTGTGGGGCTGGGATGCAGAGAGTGAATGCTGGGGGTGGGATTTATTTGACACATATTTTCAAACTGGAAAAAAAAAGAAGTGTGATTTATTTTCTTTTGCTGCAGCCTGCTCCCAATTTTCAGTTTACATTAATAGCCATGGGAACAGCAGTTCTTACTGCCATATACTTTAGCTATTAACACCGTGTCTGGTTTGACAGTGCGTCTCTCTTAAATTTCTTTTATTCCCTTGTGATCATAAAATATGTATCAGCCTTCCTTTTTAATCTCCTTTGGCATGTCCAGCTAGTTAATGTGCATCTATCCTCCTTTAGAATTTGATTCTTCTAGAGTCATATACTTAACTAGAAGAAACAAACTCTCTACTAAAACTTCCTCTTGTTTGTTTGTGTATTTATTTTTAATTTTTTTTTAGTTGGGAACTTGTTTGAATTCATATTTAATGGAATTATTTCTCCAGGAGCCCACAACAGCTCTCTCCCCAAAATGTTTGTTTCATTGATATTTTAATTGCTGTAATAATCAGCATTCAGAATAAGAGGTCTTTCCCCTAGCTCAGTAAATCCATACTGGCTGAGTAAAGCACGTCTGTGATTTATGTGCAGATAAACAGCTTTGGATCCTGTCCAATCACTTCATCAGTTTTAATTCAGCTGCCTAATCAGTAGCAAACAGGAGGTTTTTTTTTTTCTTTTTTTTTTTTCTTTGTTTTGTTTTTAGCAAGGTGGGGGGTGCTAATAGAGGGTTTGGCGTAGTCCCCAGAATGGCACAGATACTCCCCATTTCTCATCATGTTAGTGTCAAAGTCAGCTCTAACTTTCTGAAAGAGCTTATAAGAAGGGATGAGATGCCAAGGCCTGCCTTTAGGCTTTTGGTGGTATCTAAGGAACCATGCAGATATGCAGTCTGAAAAACAAGTCTGCTCTTATCTCATGATTTATAAAGGACATCCCTCAGATGCCTGAGAAATGTGGAAAGGCTCGTATGGAAACAGATTTTATTTCCTGTATGTGTTTAGGAGTTGATGCCTTTGAGATTAGTTTCACAGCAATCAGGTTACTGCTGTTGCTGTTTCCTAAAAGGCACGGTGACTTCAGTGTGGTCCGGGAGGCAGAGGTGCCTCAGGGGAGGCAGGGCAGCACCAGAGGGAGGAGGATCATCCTCCCTGCCCTTCCCAGTTGCATTGGGTAGGACAGACAGACCGTGGCATCCTGCTGGAACAAGCACCATCCTCGCTCCTCGTGTGTTGCAGGATGGGGACGGGGCAGGGTGCTATTCACTGCTGCTCTTTTCCTCTTCATTCCTGCCCTGCTGTGCCGCAGGATGGATGCTTAATGCTCGGCGATGAAGCCCTGGGGTTTGGGGGACAAAAGCTGCACGTGCAGCTCTACAAGAGAACTGCTCCTCCTGCACCTCAGCGCAGCTGAGTAAGAGCAAGGATGGCATGTCCCACTGCCACCTCTGCAACTCCATCCTACGGGGTGCCATTACATGTGGACTGTGTGCATGGTGCTGTAAAGGCCACGGTGATCCAGATGCCCCTGGACTGAGGCTCTTCTAACTTAGGGCTCAGGACCAGAGCTCCTGACCTCATTTTTATCTACCGTAAGCTAAGCAACTGCCTATTAACATTAAAACATTGGACCATTTACATTATTATCTGTTGGTGCCATGTGTCCAGAGGTGAAGTGTTCCCTGATTTATAAGCAGCCTCTGAAGGATTACAGAGAACAACCCCGTTTTGCTCACCAGATCTAGGGCAAGCAATATCACCCACAATAATAAAGCTTGCCTAAAAGGTTAGCAAGGTTTGAATAGCACACCATGGCTGTGTGTCTCTGAGCCTTGTTGGTTATCCTGGCTGCCCTCCATTTCCATGGCTAACAGTGCCTGGCCAATTCCCTTATGCTGGGAGACTGCAGGAGATGTTAGATCACTGTTCTGCTGGATATATTTCTGCCTCCTTCATAGCAGCCCTTGCTGGTAAGTCAGTGGCAAGCTGGGGAAGCAGCACTAGGCTGGGTGGCCACCACTGGGCCATTAGGAGACAGGTTCATTGGGAAGGGAAGATATCAGTGTCGCTGCTGTATCTTTTTGGTGGTTTACATCATTGCCCAAATGACACCCAACAGCTTTTTTTTCCATTTCAGGTTAAACCCCCACAGCTCCATGTTTCATCATTACCAAGACCGTAAGGAAAATCCCAACCAGAGCTGTTAAATTCAAACTTTTTTTTTTTGGCTCAGCCTTAATTTCCTGCACACACCCATAGCTGCAGGGGCTTTAAATAGAGCTTTGAATCATGAAATTCGGAGAATTAGGCTGGGCTGGAGGGAAGGGCAGTAGATTGGGTTAGAGGCAGTTTGGGATCAGTTCGCAGAGCAAATGTGCGTTTCCCGAGGGACCTTGGGCGAGGTGTTTAATCCATCTGCTGTGCTGGGTTTTGTGGGTCTGCAGGAGGGCAACAACACTTCCCCGCCTTAAACTGGAGCGCAGATAATACACGTTACGAGAGGGAAGAGATTCAGCTCCTGTGGTGGCTCTGGCACAGCTCCACCTCCTCTGCTGCAGCACATGAAGGTTTTTGGGGATGGCTGTGAGCGGTGTTGGGCCCATCTCCTGCAGCGCCAGGGGAAGGCAGCGTGCTGGCATGGCCTGGGGACAAAATGGTGGCCACGGCCCTGAGGTGCCAGCGTGGCCGCAGGGAGAGCTGAAGAGGCTGTGGCCCAGCTTGGATGGGGCTTCTTCAGTTCTGGGTGCAGCAACCCAGGCTCCTTGCCTGGGCAGTTTGCTCCTTCAATGTGGGGATGCCCTGCTTTTGGCTGAGACAGCGTGGATTTGGAGAGGGAAGTTTGGTCTTGTCTCGTGCTATTTATCTTATCCTACTTCTCAATCAATGACAGCACTATGGAGGGGCTTCCAGGCTTGGCTGAACACAGTCGACAGGTCTGGTTCTTTTAACCTGAGCACGAACTATGAGCACCGTGTTCCTGTTAAAATTAATGTGAGATGAACTTCCAGAGTCCCAAAATTTTAAGACAATCCCGTCTATCGACTGCTTTAATGGCGAGATAGGAATGGCTTCCTGCTGTAACCTGAGAGGGGATTCAAACATCTGACAAGTAATTTCAGGAGAATGCTCAGTTTCTTGCAGATCAAAGGTGAGTTTAGGGAATCCTCTATTCTCTGGCCAGAAGGGAGCTGTTATGTTTAGAGTTTGGCAGATTGCAGCCCAAAAATCCTGCTGGTGATCAAACCCAAGAGTTTCTGCTGTCCAGTGGCTTACGTTTTACAAGAGACTGCCAGTCCTGGGGGTTTGAGCTCACAGATGCATCTTATTTTCTTACAACCTGGTATTTTGGGCTTTGATCTGCCACCTGGGATATCACCAAAAAAGCATCTCCACTGTTGTCATTTTAAAGAGTAAGAGAAAACTGGTAATGAGGGCTGAGTCCTTTCATGAGGTGATCTGTCATCCCTGGCGTTCCCGTGAGTTTCCTACCTTCAGGATTCAGTCCTGGCAGAAGCTGTGGAAACTTTCCCATCTTCAGCCCTCTCCTGTGGCTGCTTCCATAGGGAAAGACTGACAGGCGAGGGAAGGAAATAAGTAAGGGTGCATATATGTGTCACAGTCTTAAAATGTTTCAAGAAGGGACTGTGGGAGCATTTTCTGGATTAGAAAAATGTGATAAATGAGACTTCTTGTAGAAAACAATTGCTGCAGTCCTCTTGGTGAACTGGGTGACTGGTTCCTCTGTTACTACACTTTTCAGATGTTGCTACAATTATGATTTTTCCTTTTCTTTTTCTTCTTCCTTTTTGCAAGAATCACACTACGTAGAAACCATTGTTCAAGTACGATTTACCAGGGTGGTGACAGGTCTGCCTATGGCCTGTCCCTGAGCGTGACACCTTAGCCCCAGGAGCCCTCTGATACGATACAAGGTTTTGGCACATCAGATTTTAGTTTCCCTGGAAAAAACATTTTGTCTTTTTAGAGCCTCCACTCCTTGTGTGATGTAGAGCTAATAGCATGTGCTCCTTCTCAGGAGCACGGTGAGGATAAACCCATCTGGTTTGTGAATGCTCAGACGTTGCTGTGATGGAAGCCATGTAAATAACTAGATAAATGATTTCAGTGAGATCGGCTGTCGAGCATAATAGGTAGCAGGGTCAGAGTCTATTCACAGTGAGTCATTTCTTACTGGCTGAGTGGGATCTGTGCTCACAAGCCATTGTGCAGAAGCGTCCTCTGATTTTTGCTGTCTCTGTCTTTTCCCTGCCTACGTGTTCAGCTCCTTGATCTCTTGCCTGGAAGTTCCAGGGAGCAGGGACAACTGTGTCCAAGGGCTGCACAGAGCTTAGCACCAAGAGTTCAGGCACAGGGTAAGCTTTGGGGTGCTGCCATAATGCTGAGCTAAAAGATCACTTATTAGGGAACAATCTAGAATTTAGCATACTTTGATATAATTTTTGCCTTTTTACTTTCATTGGGTTAAAATGGAATTGAGAGTTTTGGACCAAGCAGATGGGTGAAAATAATGAAGATAACCTCTGAGATGTGAGTTTCTTGAGCAGATTTGTTCATTTTGTGCTTTTCTGTGGGATCAGCACCCTCAATGTTTCAAAGAGCAGGGATATTGCTCACAGCTAGCATGCTCGCTGTCTGCCCTGCCAGGCTTGCTGTGAGACCTGGGGCAAATCGTGTAGGCAGCATTCACACCTCTTCATCTGGCTGCAGCTCATGGATTGACTTGAATGGTTTAAATAGGTCTTTACTAATTTGTATCTCTGACTACATTGGTGAGTAGATCTGCTGACAGAATGGAGCATGCAATAAGCTCAGGCAGGGGTGAGTGATAAGGCGAGGAGATGAGTGGTGGAGACAGTAATCTCCCCACGCAGAACGCTGCAGTGGGGACGAAGGTGTGTGCTCACAGCCTGCATTTCTCACTGGTGCATTTTTCCCCTTGGAAACTGGGACAAGAGGATTCCTTGGCTCTCCTGGTAGGATGAAGTGGTCAGTAGTGTGCAGGCAGGGCTGCACAGTTTGTAAGTTAGATTGAGTGTGTTGAAATATTTATTGTTTTTACAAACATTTGCTGCTAGCAAATCTGTAGGTTCAGATTTTTGCAGAAAGCAAACATGAAGAAAGAGGATTGCAGCTGAAGCAAGTTTTGAAACAAACTTCAGATGAGCCTTAAGGAAAAAATTTATGTTGCTCTGTGGTTAAATTTAAATAATGTTTGTTACATTTTGTTTCTAAAACAATTTCAAAATTTGAAATTAAATTATCTTCCCCATCAGAAGGCATAATTAGAAATATCCATTGAAGACTTGCTTTCTGATGTTTCCACAGGTTACTAAGGATTTTCCCTGGTGCGTGACTTCGAAAATGATACTTCAGTAATGCAGAGGCTGTAAGTATTATAATATGATGTTTGCAACCCTTCTTTAACAGCTGTTTTTACACTGTTTCTAGATCTTTGCTAAACTTTGCTAGACTCTACCTTCCAATGAGCTTGCACGGAAGTGGCTGGAAGAGGACATGGCTCTAAAATGGATAGTGCCATTTTAGACACTTTGCTTTATGAGCTTATTGTTGTCTTGTTTAAGAATTCCAGTAATGGTTGTTTAATCTGCAGGAAGAAAGCCCAAGACATCTGTCCATATTGCTGGAAATGCCACAAGTAGACAAAAATAAAAATACCTCATTAGAGTAGATGAGCAGTGAATAAAATGCAATGATACGTTACCAAAAGCTGGCATGGAGTTGGTTCCCAGGCACAGAACAAAGGCCAAGAACCTTATTTTGCTTGTGATAGCACTAATTAAAAAGGCCTATTAGAAGCTGAATGAATGAAATGGAGGCTGCTGCCCTGATCATGTATTTGTTGGCCATCAGTCACCTGGTGTCAGAGTTGGGTGTCTGAGGAGTCTTATCACAGAGGGAAGCTTTTGTGCAATTCCTGGATTGAATTCCTGGATGTGTGAAAAAGATGCAATTTCTGTCTCTTCCTCAACTGTTCCCATATTTTCCTGAGGTGAATTAGTGAGCTGTGAATTTTGGTAGCTCTTTCCTGAATCCTGCATTGTTTTCCCTAATCAGTTCTCTCAGATCTGCTCAATCTCCTTTTAATTCAGTCAGCTACTCAACATCCAAACCATTTGTAATAAAGAGAGTGCTAATTTTTCCTTTTATTTCAATTGTAGTTGATGGCTTTCGGCAGGTGTTATCATATAACTCAATCACCAGCCACTGGAATTTGTAATTTAATCAATAAAGGAGGCCATTTTTCTCAAGTAGATCAAAAAAGAAAGAGCTCAAGGAAAATACTCAGTAAAAGGAGAGTGAAGAACAAAACAAAGTGATAGGAACTGTGGTTTGCACTTAATAGCTTCACACCCTGGTGGCTATATCTGCCTGGCAAGCAGCAAGCAAAACAAATACCACTATTTTAGAATTAATGAATGTAATGATTGTACCTATGCACTCATCTTGCAAAACCTAGAGGGAAAATCATAGATGTAACTTACACTGCTAAGGCAAGTACCTTGAACCAACTCCACCGGGCTGAATGGTGTTAGCAGCTCTCTGCATGAACATTAGTGTTTGCACGAGGAGCTTGATATCAAGGGATACACCAGGAAATGAAACTCTGTGCTGTGCCAGACCCTCCAGCCTTTCCGTTCACACCCCTTTGTGTCATTGTGGTTGCTTGGGCAGAGGAGGGCATAGCTGTGCCAACAAGCCACTCTTCATGTACTCACTGAATGGTGCAGAGCTTTGAAGCACGGGGATATTCCTGGGCACAATAAAGGGTGGCTGTGGCTCTGTATACCTGATCTGTCCCCTCCCTGTCTTTGCTTCCAGTGCTTCTGCTACCCCAAAGGAGCGGGTGGTGCTGGCAGGATGAGGGGATGGATGTTCATTACGAGCAATGAGAGCTCTCTTGGTTTCACTCCTGGGCCCATTTAAGAAGTGCAGCGTCCAGAAGAGCATCTCTGCTGGTTCTGCTGCAGACCTGAATTTTCTCCCAAACAGGAAGGTTTATTTTGCTCTCAGCTTCTGGAATGCAATGTGCCCTTTTCACACCGTCAAGAAGCTTTGTGTGAGGCCTGGGAAAGCACCTGTGCTGGGTCACAGCTGGGAACCTGTCCTTGGTTCCTTGAGGACCCAAGTTTCAGAGGGAGGTTGCCTGGACAGGTCTCTGATATCAGGCCTCTGAAAAGTCGCCCATGGTTTTGCTGATAAATAGCTGCTAAGTATTATGGTCTCAGCTTGGCAAGGTCTGCAGAGCTGAAGATGAAACGGATCAAAATTATTCATCCGGAAAATGTTAAGGTTTAAAATTACACTAAATCATTTGGTCCTTAAGGGACATAAAAATGCTGATTTGTTTATGTCCCTCCCAAAGTTCCATTGCCAGCACTGTAGCCATGTTTACTGCAAAGGAAATGTTGAGTCAGCCATTGAAACATTCTTCCTAGGGGATTTTAGAACATTTTTTAATTGAAGCAGACACATGAGTAAAGAAAGGCTTAAGAATACAACATTTGGGGGAATTTTTAACGTGGTGTGTGGCATTTCTTTCAAAGATTTTAGTACTTCCCTCGAGTGCTACTCTAGATTGAATAAACAGGTATTTAGAGAGTCTTCGGGTGCTTATTTTCAACACGGGTTGCCAAACTTTTCCTGTGGTAGGCACTTAATTTCATAAGACAGTAAGGCAATCAACTGATAAACTCTACAGTGAGTAATCTTTAAAAAGACCAGATGCTCTAAAGCAGAAGCTATTGCTTAATTGCAGTAAGAGATTTGTCTCATGGTTTGTTAAGAGTTGAACATCATGAATTGAAGAATTCCTGGACAAGTGTGGCAATGAAAGGGCTTGGTTCTCATTTCTCAGCAACTCGGCCTTGTTGGAGCCTGCTGAATTCAAGCCCTGCTCCTGTTCTCTGCAGCTGTAGCAGAAGGAAAAGTTTTGGACAAGAAGAGTGAGAAGTGTGCCAATCAGGCAGCTACAAAATTTACAAAACTGCAACTGGCCAACTTCTGACAAATTACACTCTCTGCCCTTGGAAACTATCAAAGAAACCTGATGTTGACTAATACGAGCAATGTTGTAAATTATATTGGTCTATCCTTTCTCATAAGCCTAAGTTTAAGTCTATTCCCCAACCTTTCAGCAGTGCCAAAAGATTACCAAGCATGCACCATATGATTGCTTACGATTCCTCCTTCCTTCTGGTGCCCACCAAATAATGTCATCAAAGTCAGTGCAGCTCTGCCTGCTGTGTTTGGCCAAATATGAGAGCAGAATTTCTCCCACTGAGTGGCTTAATGTGCTGTATTTGAAGATTGACTTTTTGGAGCAACCAGACTTTGGCTGGCCAAAGCAATCAGTGTTTTGCCGACCCAGGCAGCCTAGGGAACCCAACTGTAAGAAGTGAAAAGCTTCTGATGGCCTGAGGATGAAAGCTTTCCTCAGGATTGATTTGGCACTCAAGAGCTCAGTACTTTGCTGAACTGGAGGATCCTCAGAAATAAGCAGTGGCGCATGCAGACTGTCCCTCTGTCCTTGCCACAACACAGTCTTCCTTTTCACCTGAAAAAGGAGAAAAGTAATACAACTTTCAGTGGTATTTTGCACAAATCCTTTCTGCAGAGCAGAATATTTGAGGGGTGGGAATCATACATGTGCAAAGTGTATTCAACATTGTTTACATATATGTAGTCTTCAATATTTTTTCTCTTGCTTTTAAAGTGCTAAAACATTTTGAAATCCTTGGCTTGTTTTATTTCTGTCTTGTTCCCAGCACCAAACCACCCATTGCAGTGATTCCACACAGATGAGACATTTGGAAAAAAAAAAAAAAAAAAAAAAAAAAAAAGGATGATGTAGGCTCTTTTAGCTCATCTCTTAAAGGACATTGAGTTTTGCTTCCCCTGTTCTTTGAATTCAACAGGGTGCAGAAGGACGGGGTGTCATTTAGCTATTAAAGATTTTTGTTTTCCCGATCATTGTGAAGTAGCATCATTACCACAGGCAAATTACCATGCTTCACTGTGCTGTGTCCATGGCACATTAGAGGCCCTTTCCCGTTGGTAAAGCTGGGTCTATTCTTCTGTAAAATGAGGGGCCCATTGGCAGTTCTTTGGCAAGTTAGACAGAGGGACAATTTAATGAGAAGGAGAGTGGTCTAATAAGGGGGAAGAAATTGAACGTGACAAGTGCAGGGAGAGATAGGAGGAGGCTGATTTATAAATCACTGCGTGATTGGGCCAAAACAGTTATCGGTTTTCACAGGGATGGGGGAAAAGGAGGCTGCAGTTTTGGGGTAAATGAGCAATGTGATTTTTCCAAAGTGCATTTTAGAAAAGGCAAGCACTCCATTCCATTTCTCTTCTGTGTAGTAAGTGCTGTGCTTTCAAACTAATGGAAACTGGTTTGCATTGCTTAATTTTCTTCTTGGAAATGCTGTATTGGTTTTTGGTGCAGGAATTGGAC
This sequence comes from Oxyura jamaicensis, assembly GCF_011077185.1. Classification (NCBI taxonomy): domain Eukaryota; kingdom Metazoa; phylum Chordata; class Aves; order Anseriformes; family Anatidae; genus Oxyura; species Oxyura jamaicensis. The sequence goes on from NC_048899.1 coordinate 25,042,201, forward strand.
TTCTGCTTGAATATGTCTGGATTTTACAAATAGGCTTTAGTTTAATAAGATGAAACCAATTAACCAGAAAAGTCATTGCCCGTGGATTTTACAAGTGCATAAAAATATATTGCTTTTTCTTGAAACATTTCATCACCCTTTTAAATGTTCCCCTTTCTTTCCTTTGCCACCGGTGGCAAAGCACTGGGCTGAGTTTATCCCCTCATGCCTTTTCCTGAAGACGTCGGTCTCTGGCCCCAGCCGTGTTAGGGGGGCTGTGTGTGCACATGCATCTGTTTAGTTCTGTCTCGCCTTGCCCCTGCTGCTGTTTGGTGCGCTTCACTTGTGGCCTGAGGAAAAACAGAGCACGCAAGCTATAAAAAGGTGTTCTTAAAAGGTTGCTTAAAGTGGCACGGGACCCAAGGGCTAATGAGCAATCTCTCAAAACCAGGTGTTAATGCAACCGCTGAAGCTTGTGGAGCAGCAGAGATGCCGAGGAAGGCGGTAGCACCTGGGTGTTATCCCACTGCGTCCCCGGGAGAGGAAACATCCCTTGAAACCCCCTTTGGCCCCTCATCGTGCTGGCTCTGCCTTGTGAGTGAGGGTGGGGACAGAGGCATGCCGTCCCGTGACAGCATGGAGGTCTGTGGAAATGAGGTCTGGTCTCTGCCTGCCTTTGTCTGAGCAGTGTTGCTCGTTTAATTACCTCTCAGGATATTTTACCTCCATCCTAAGTAATTAAATTGGAGGGAATTTGACATGAGGCCCCTCCAGCCTCCTGTACCCCTCCATTTGCATCAACTCTGCTTTGGGAGCGCTGGGTGACCACAGGACGCGGGCGCACACCGAGGAGTTACAGGATTTCTCTTTCCATTACCTCACCCTCCCGATTGCCTCCCAGCCTTGCCTCCTGCTGAAATTGCAAAGGATATTAACTTCTGCGAGCTGGCGGGGTGTAACCAGGCTGGCAGTGCCTGGGGATGACATGGTTTTCCCTACTCCCATTGGCACAGTGTAAGTGGAGGCACCAAGGGTCTGCTTTAGCCCCTCATAACTTTGCTAGTTTGCTTTAGTTACCAGGCCATACAGTGACTAAAACATGGCACTTTGGGGTAAAAAAGGGTGTCTGTCCATGTGGCGTATGACACATAGAGTTAGCTCTTGTAAACAGGCATCTCCGTTCACACAAGCTTTGCCCAATCCTTCAAGAAAACATCTGTATCATCTGAAAGAACAACAAACACTCATTTTCGGTAATGTGAGCGGCTTTAATTCTCGTCTTCCGCAAGCAGTGGGAGCAGCCTTCAGGGCAGTGCCCTTTTTGCATCCCCAGTTCCATTTAGCAGTGGTTCTCACATTTTAAAAATAAGCATGGGCACTTTACCAGCAGCCTGACATCGTTATTAATGCTGTGCGTATTTACCGTACAACTGACGGTCGAGCTGAAGGAAATGATTAAGTGGACGATTTTAAAGGAGATACCCCTTCTTGTGGAGTGTGAACTTGCACACAGACCAAACAGTTGCTTCAAGCCCCTCTGGATCTGTGAGAATCTCTTGATCAGCCACACCGAGCTGGGAGTGATGCTCCCCTTTCCAAAAGCCCGGACAGCCCAGCACCTCTTCCAGGAGCTGCGGGAGCAGCATCTGCTGGGCAGCGTCCAAGCTCTTCCACCCTGATTTCATTCTCACTTTTTCAGCCTTTGTTGAATCCCTAGGCCGTCCTTCATATTAAAATGACCTTATTCTTTCATTTAAACCTCCTCCCATTCAAACAAGTGGTACCGACACCAAATAACTGCTTTGTGGTATCCAGTTTTGTCCTGCATTTGTTTTAAAGCTTCCCAGGAACCCTTGGCTACTTTGCGCAAACTGTTAACTTGAGGGCAATAATTTTGTCTGGGTTTTGTCACAGAAATTCAATTAAGGAGGATTATGAACACAGTTGTAGGCCTGTTTCATTTACAGTTGCAAATGAAACCCAGGCCACACACTGATCGTTTATATAGGAAGGGAGATGCTGTGTGGCTTTGAGTGGCTGGAGTCAGAGTTACCTGCACGTTCCTTTGTGCGGCTTCACTTCTTGCAGAGTGGAGGGGAGGGAGGCTTGCAAAATGAATAAAGAAGTGACAGAAAGGCGGGGAAGAAATCACCAGGGGGAAGGCTGCCCCCGCTGCGTTTCCTTAGGAGGCATGCTTCCCATCTACACATAATAAACTCCATGGGGAATTTCTCCCTCCTTAGAAATCATATCCCGAAGGGTAAGAGGGAGTAGTCCTTTATTTATTTATTTATGGCTAACAAAGAGCAATATTCCGTTCTCCTGGCCTTGGTTTGGCTCCAAGTCCCAGAGCCACTGGGGGCAAGGCATACGGTTTCACTTTTTTCAGTTATTTCTGGGTCGTGCGAGCCAAGATTTTTATACTTTTTTTTTTTTTTTTTTTTTAGCTTTTTGAGTTTTTCTGCAAGCAGCTGAATTCCCCAGGTGGGAAAAGGGAGAGGAGGTGGGAGGGAGGGGAGGACATTTACTAGACTGGAGCAAAATGGTAGCTGTGCAGAGCCTGGCTGCTGGTGGAAGCAGCATGTTTTTGGATAATGAAGAAGAAGGGATTTTGTTTATTTTGTGGGATGCCTTTTTTATTTTTGAAGGGCAAAACAAAGGCACAACATCTTTTGATGTCCTCTGATGAAATGTCTGTATTTGTAAAGGAGCAATATATCTGAGCTTTGCCTTGTAACAAAAACTTGGGAATTGCTTTGCACCGCTCGGGAGATGGGTGAAGGGCACGGCACGTGGTCATCTCCTCCTTACACGGGCTTCATCCCACAGCTTTGGGTGCTGTCCTCTAACCCTCTGGCAGGACCCCCCCCATTTCCCTGGGGTGCTGTGCCTGAAGACGCTGCGGACGTGGCTTCCTGTACGAACAGGGCTCAGCTCTCACCTGCTACGTTTTATTCATAAGGAGTTATCACCGCCTTGCAGGCGGGGAAAAGAAGTGCTCGAGGGTGGAAACGCAGCCCCAGCTGAGTCAAAAACAGGAGCAGCCAAGTCGCGGTTCCCCACCCTGACTACCCGAGCTCCCGTTATCCCCTGCTAGTGGGCACCGGGGTGCCTGCCAAGCAGCCACGCATCGCGCCTTTGATTAAAGCTCTCCTCAAGTACACTCTGTTTAACAACTCCTTTTCCTCTCGGTTCTTGCTTTCTTCCTGATCCTGCAATTCCAGGAAGGGTTTTACTGTCCTTACTGTGGTTTCAACTCTGTGCCAAGAGGCTTACTGGATTCTTCACCAGATCAGGGGAAATAAGCTCTTTTGTTTCTAGCTTTAGATCAGATACTGTTTCCATACACCTCTCTCTATACAGCCTTGACACTGTTGAAGTCTGAAAGAGAAGCAGGCAGCTTATTAACTCTCAAAATCTTCAGCAAAATTCACTGGAAGTGGTGCAGCGAAGCGTGAATAACATCTACCTTTGCTCCAAAGCCAGGGCAGTTCATCCCAAGGCGAGGGGCTGGGAGAGCTTGTTGTATTTCTCAGCTGTTTTGTGTCAGACCAAACTGGTGAGAGCTGGTGCTGGGAAAACCAGCTTCATCAGCACCACCTTGATCCAGGCAACAACTGGACAAAAAAAAAAAGGAGAGGCCTCATAAAGGGTGATCTGCAAGTCTCTTATCTTTTGGGCACCTCTGCTGAGGGAGGTAGGAGAATTCAGTGCCTGAATTCAGTGCCTGAATTCAGTGCCTGTAGCAGCTCTCAGCCTGGTTGGACGTGACTTTGGAGCAGGTATCACAAGCAGATGGATTTGAGGTTCAATAGCTTTGCAAAAGGCAGTCTGTTCACACTGCCACGCAGATACTAGGGAAGAAAAAGGGCAAGAATCAGAATTTTGCGTAACTATAAGATAATTTTTTACTGCTGAGCTGGACGATCTATCGTAATGCAGTTTTATTGTGTAGGCAGTGAGGGGCCTTATCTGAAGGGTGTTCACACAGGCAACAGGAGCCGACCTTTGGCAGTGCTGCTCTCAGCCCCCTGACGTACCAAGTGCCTCGCTGCCTAGCCCAGCCCAGCTTGCAGGTGAATAAAGTAGGGTGAGATGAATCTCTGCCTACGTGTCAATCACATGTTTTATATTTGGTAAAGCATATAAAAATAGTCCTTCCTTAGCATCTTTCAATCTGTAGGTAGTAGAGTTAGATCCTTAGCCAGCAAAAATGAGCTGAACTTCAGTGCGGAAGAGCCGATTTTGCTCTGCTTTGCTCCAGTTCAAGGGGAAGCAAATCTCCGTGGAGTTCCTGGGGGGTTGTTCCAGTAGTACCCCTAACCCTCGTACCAAAACCTCAGCCAAGGGGCAGGAAGAGAGGCTGTGTCAGGTAGGCATGATGTGATACGATGCCTCCTGTTTTGCATAAATTGATTTAGATTCATGACATCTGGCAGCATTGCCCTCTCAAAGTGTAGTGGAGGAATAATCCATTCAAATCTGCTCTGATGGAGAGTGAAATGTTGTTCATGAGCCTAGTTTAAAAATTGTATCTGAGGCTTTCCCTCCCGTGGCTGCTAACTGCTTTAGCACAAACAATGCACACACGCAGTAGCCATTTCGGCAGTTTCCGTGGAACTTGCTGTACATTTTGAATTATTTCCTTTTTTTTTTTTTTAATTGAAACAAGCTTTGTTTTGTTTACATAGAAGAAAAATGTGTAGCTGAATCATAAAGCTAGATAAAGTACGGTAAGCATGTGTTGTACTGAGGTCCTTTTCAGACAAATAATGACTTTATCTGCTTATAATGGAAGAATTGAAAGAGATGTGGGAAAGAAAGACTGAAACACACTCGGGAGCTTGTATTTCAGTAATGACGAGGAGGCTGACCGTTAATATGGGAATTAATAACCCTCCAAAGCCACCTCATTTGAGCAGCTGCAGTAGGAACTGGCAGTGCAGAATGCACACACTAATTCTCTTTCAGATCAGCTAAAATTAAATGTTTGTTACAGCTTTATGTACGTTCACTCTCAGCAGGAGCCGTTTTCCTTCCCTTTAGGCAAGCTCAGAAGAAGAACATTTAACAGCCTCGAACCACCCAGTCTGCGTGCCATATGTATGTGCCGCTGAGCCACGCTGGGCTTGTCAGTGCTGACTGTCCCTGAAAGGTGGAATCGGGGTGGTTTGCTAGCAGTTGGTGTCATTACAGGCGCTGGAGCAAATATGCTAATGTTGATCAGAAGGGGAAGGTTGGAAATTGTAAGTAAACAGGGAAGATCCATCATGAATTTTCACAGATGATAAAAGGCTGACGGTGGCAGTCTGCTTATCAAATAACTAGACTTACTGAAATAGTCTGTCCTCTCATTAAATTGTTTGCTTTTTATGTTTTCATTTTATTTCATCTGAAGGTGTCTGTTGTGTTTTCTTTTTTTTTTTTTCTTCCCAAGCCTGCTATTACTGCCATGGCAAACTGGCTAATTTAGATCATTTCTTCTCTTAATGCTTAAAAGCTGCGCGGAGTGCGGTGTTCTGCTGGCTGATGGAGCGGGACCTCAGCACAAAGCCAATCCCTGTCATGAAATCTGAGCTTCCTGGAAAATAAATTATAAAATCAATGTAATAATTATAAGTTTGTTCCTTGCAAGATGATACTGCTTGTGGAAGTGTGACTACACATTTCCTTTAGCATAAGCCTAGTGCCGTCAGCTATGCGCAGAGAACGGGGTAGGGTCGATCATTTCTAATCACCAGAGAGAAATAAAATGCAGAAACAGAAATGTTGCTAGCATGATATGACATCCCTGTGCTGAAGGGACCATTCCTTTCATGGCTCAGCGAGGCACCGTGTTCTGTGTTTTTGTTCCCAGGGGAACAAGCTGCTGCTTTCCTCCTTTTCTGAAGAAGTTGGGAAGACAAGAAGCGAAATATTAATAATTGAAAATGCAAGTTGCAGTAATGCCATTTGCATAAGGAATTTGTCTTGACCCATGGAGAATATCCACTGCTAGTTGGAGAACAGATCACCAGAGGAACTGTGGGAGGCTGATGGATCCAGAAGGCTACCTGGCATTAAGCATATTTCTTAAATGAATCTTAATGTGGCTCCCCGGACTGGCGTTCTCTGCCTGTAGCCTGCCCTTTTTCTTGGTGGGCCTGAGATGCTCTCGAGAGGCTCAGTTCCCCCAGCAGAAACTAGACATTAGCATGGAGGGAAGGCTTTTATCACAGGATGCAGGGACAAATCCTTCCTCCTGCACCATTTGCTTTCAGGTTCAGCAGTCCCAGTGACCTTCACTGAGAAGGTCCTTCCCCAAATGCAGTTTAAAAGTGAGCTGCACAGAGGTCACCCATCTGCTGCAGCAAGGGTCGAGTTGGCTCTACTGAAATTTTAGCTTACAGTTTCAGAAATGATGGTGTTTTTTTGCTTTGTTTTGTTTTGTTTTCTTTTTTTTGGGGGGGGGGTTGTTTGTTAAGCCAGATGCTTGTGCTGCAGAGCCATACTTCCTTGCTGTTTTGAATGCTGGTGGTACTGAAATATTACTCATAAAGTGCACACACTGTTACGATTCCTGACTTTAACTCTTAGCATATTTATAGGCCTCATTTCCATTTTTTGTGGTCTCATTAATGGAACAGCAATAATAAATTGAAATGTTAATGGGGGATCATTTCACCAACAGCAGAAGGTATTAACGAACTTGGTAAGATATTTGAAAGGAAAATAACTTTTTAGTAGTGTAATTTTTTTAACCAGAGCCCCTGATTGTCTCCTTCCAAACATGTGTAATTGTGGCAGTTTTGACATTATTAAAGTCATTTCATGTGGGCTTTTTAAAGATCAGCTTCAGCTTCCTGGATGTCTTGCCCAGGACATGGACCATTGGCAGAAATTCCAGTAGGGGCAGCCGTCCTCAAAGTTGAACCACGAGCAGACTTAGCTGTAGTCAGAAGGGTAACAATAGAAACCCAGCACGCACCTTATGTCCATGTGAGTTAATAACCTTCATTAACACAGCACGAAGGAGTGCTCCTCCTTGTAGGAAGTGGGCCATTCACATCCTGTTACGACGTGCTTGGAGACAATGTTCAGGTATGGTCTTGTTTAGGAGTTAAATTCCACGACAGACAAGGAATTGTACCTTATAGGCACAGATTTGTGGAGGGACCCTGAGAAGTCTCTTAACTGCCCTGTATCTCACTTTTCCCACTGGTAAATTGGAGGGTTTTTATTTAACATAGAAGGATTTTCAGGCTTGGTCAGGTAATAGCTGTGGAGAGTTTAGTATCTTCTGAGGGAGAAATGTGGCACTGTCCATGGCCTTTCCCAGTGCTATGCCTTCTTGTAGACCTCTGTATTGGAGTTACAGCTATGAGGACATTGCTATGTGCATGTGTAGAAGCTGAAAGTTAAATTTGTAACAACAAAAAATAATAATTTGCAGGAAATTTGCATTCTGTCCCCTGGTACTTGTTCGAGTCCTTTGCTGCTTAAATCTAGAGGGTTTGTTACCAATGGGTTTTCATCTCTCTGAGAACATGCACGAAGGCTTTTTAGATGTTGCTTACCTAGAAATATAGTAGAAGCTTTGAAGCCTCTTTCTCTCTTTAGTTAAATAAAGGTTTAAAGGTACTAGAGTGGATTCAGAATTATGTTTGAACTGGTCGTTTCCCATGGGAGAAGAGAGACTGGCATTTAAACGTGTCATTCAGGCTAATCATAATCAGGAGCCTACTGACCTAGAAACTTCATGTAGTCTTGTGAGTACAAGTATGCACAGTTCTTTGAGAAAATGGAAAACTGTAATTTTCAAAGGAGAGGCAGGATTGGTCTACTTCTCTTTTCTTTGTAGATGTCATTCATTAGAAAATGACTTCTGTGCAGAGTCATTGTCTTGCTTCCATGCAGGGAAGCTGCACGAGCATGAGCCCACTGAGCGAAGCACGGGATAAGCAAGTGCATATGGAAGTAAGAAGAAAAATGTCAATGCAGGGACATTTGAAGCAGTCAAAATAGGAAAAAAATAGGGATAAAAAGAATGTCTAATCTTATTGGTAAATACTCAGAAAACTAACTTTCTAGTATTATATGTATTATATATATATATTATTTTTTTTCTTGACTTGATCCAAAACTTAACAAAACGAGTGGGAGGCTCTCCACTGAGGAGCCTGAGTTTTGGTCAAGGACACCTGATCCTCACTCTTCTCCGTCTCACTGCAACACACTGCTAAGTGCCTCGGGCACATAAAGATATTTTCAACAGCCAAGGCACTGGCAAAGCAAATTTAATCTGCTCTGGCAGTAACGACTCTTCCACAGGAAGAGGGGTAAGCAGTTGCTTTGAGCAGTATGACATGGATATGGATGTGGACGTGGGTATCACACAAGCACATGGCAGGGGGTTATGTGTTGAGTAAGGTGACATTTTTATACAGAGAAGTGGTTTTAAAATGCTTATTCCAGTTTGCTGTGTCATCTTTTAAGAGTCTCACTCTTTAGCTTAAGTTCCATTAGATTTAATTTTCCCCATTTTTGTGTCATGTAAAGCTCTGTGCGTGCAGATTCAGTGCAGGGTTGGAGGTGGAGCACAGCTGGTGGAGTGGGGGAGCAGGGAGGGAGCAGATCTTTCTAAAGCAGCTAAACTTGAAGCCAAAAAAGATACTGCATTTATAATGTTCCCATTCTTCTCTATACTTAACAAGAAAAATGATTGTGTGTGTGTGACGTGAATATTCAGCACAGAGCTTTGGTAGCTGACCGCTCTCTTTTCACAGCCATCCAACCGCACACACATTCCTGGGGGATTACCTCACTGCCAGGCTCCTCAAAGTGTGGGATACGCCAAAGCCGACCAACTGCTAAGCTCCCTTCTGCTCACTGTGGTGCTGATGTTAGTCAATGACCTTTTAAAGCACAAATCTAAGCCTTCATCTACCCCCAAAATGATTTTTATTTCATCTGCTAGCTAAATGGAAGAGATGCTGGGAGTGGAGACAGGGTAGAGTCAGTAGGTTACGTGTAGAAATTCCTTTCCTGGCTTTCCACTCTTTGGCTCTAAACACTCAACAACTTTCCAGCCAGGGAATGTTTGTCCCTTCCTTCTCTCTCTTTCTCTCTCTCTTTTTTTTTTGTGTGTCCTTCCCTTGTTTTGCATATTCTGACACACTGTTTACTTCAGTCTGCGGCTCCCACTGCTTTGTCTGCTCTCTCTCAGTCTCACAATTACACAAATAAATCACTGAGGAAAATTTGCATTTGATGGGAATTTTTAGGTGATATTAAGTTTTATGTGCAGATTATAGCGCATGCAAGTTGGCTTAATTAAAATGAATTTTCATTTGTGACACAGAAGTCTTATTCAGTGCAAGGCACTTCTTTTCTGTCATCTCTTTTGATATAAAACATGCCAGTGGATTTGAGAATGAGAAGATGATGGGTCTCAGAAAGCATCAGCTCCGTTGTATCAAAATACCTGCCTGCTTATGCCAAGCAGAGCAAATCAGCATCATCACGACGTGTACGATTAATTTATTCCAGGAATTTTTGAAGAGTGGGACCGAACACCAGGCGGCCAGAGCCCAAGGCCCACGTGTGTTGCAGCTCCATCTAGCTCGTTCCGTTGGTAACTTGTCTCCCTCTGGATGAGAAATGAAGTTTGGCAAAAGAATTTGGATCAGATGAAAGTTGATGAAAAGCTTGTCCAGTGTTTCCATGCCCTGAAATGCTATAGCAATTGAAAGTGGCTTCCTTTCCTTTCTAGGCTTGCTGGATTTGCCTTTGGTGAGTGCAGGATTTCTCTTGCCACTCGCTGCTCGTCCTGGGAGGGGCAGACCCACAGCGCTGATACGTGGGGGGCTCGGTAGGCGTTCTGCCTTCTTGGCTATTGCTCTGAAGCAAGAATGGCAAGTTACAGTTTGAGATCACGACACTGATAAATACAAAATAATGATAATAAAGCTGGTGCCTCTCCCCAGCGTGCGTGAGGCACCGATGAAAGTGCTAGTTTCAATTTATTTATTTTCAGGCTGAAGATTTCCACACTTGCACAGCTCCCTTCGTTCGCTGCCATTCTCCATGCAAAGGGCCTGCATGCCCCTGAGACCGATACCGCATCTGCTCCTCTGCAAAGACAAAGATAAACGGGTTCATGGTGTGTTGTTATTTCGCTTGCTCTTCAGCATAAGAACAAGCAATAAGAATGCATTTAAGATGTTAATGAAATTAATGAAAGCCAGATCTCGAAAACAGCTGAGATTGTTGACTGTCTCAGGCAGATTTGTACTTCATTTTAATTACAGATGAGCCAGTACCAAAACCCTGATTAGAATTGCTCCATATTTTGGATCCACATCTCTCAGCTTTGCAGTTTGGACCAGTTTCCTGTGTTTAATTTTCCTCCTGTTTTATTTTTCCTTCTGGTCTTACTCCAGGTGTTTACATGTTTTCATTTTGTCTCAGAGAAGGACAGGCGACCTGCTGCCTCAAGTCCCGCCGGGACTTCAGAGGCGTAATTTGGTAGCAGGATGTGCTGATACACGCTGGGGGAATGACGACTAGATTTTGCTTTGATAAACATTTCGGTGACGTCTGTGCAGGCGGGTTGCTGCCATTGTGGCAGCTCAGTAAAATAATATGAAGGTCCCCCAGGGGTTAAATGGCAAACATCTTTCTATCTGACCTGAAACGGCCGGGGTTCTTGACCAGTCCCCCGGCTGCAAATCTGATTTATGGTTTGTTACCATGCCTTCGCCTGTAACGCCAGCAGATCCCATCAGCAGTGCCGTGTTCTTGGCTTGCACCTATATCAATTTCATCTCAAAATTTATACTTTGATTAAAAAGGAAAGCCTCTAGGAGACAGTGTATTAATAATGAACAAATTCCTTTTTATACCTCCTGGATATACAGGAACCCCGAGCCTCTCCTTGGGGAAAGACAACGATCTGAACAGTCCAGTTAGAAACCTCAGAGGCAGCCAGCACCTAGGAAAGGCTGGCTTAATGTCTGTGTTCTTTTATTGCTGTACTGGAGTCCCAGGAAGAGCATTACTTTGGGACATAGATATCATGCACTGCACTTCTAGGGTACGTTGAGAAAAGCACCTGATCACAATGGCTTTAAAAACAGTGATAAAAGAGGGAGAGGAAAAAAATAATTTACATTAAATGCTACAGTGCTTCATTTACACAATATAATAAAAAGCAAATTTTGTGATTCAAGTAATGATTGCAGGTTATTAAACTAAGCCTTAAAGACTATAAATGAAAGGCTTTTAATAAGTGATGAACATGGGTGATGATGTGCTCGAAAATAGAGAGAATCTTTATTAGTTTGACACATTTGTTCTCTACCCACCCACTTCCCTGCTACGTTACTTGGTCCCTGGATCGCTCTCACAAAAAATGTGAGACAAAGCTTTAGCTGGGAAGCTACACGGGAAAGCATCACCTTCGATTACTGCCAGGGCCTTGAGAATATGGCATTTTGGGGAGGTTCCTGCTGATCAGAGCAGGGGCTGCGGGGCGGCTAAAGCAGGTGGGACTCAGGTCCTGGAGCCAAATCCCCTTACCAGATGGTTCCTGTTTCTGTGTGCGAGAGGTCTCTCCTGCTCTGATCGCTGCAAGAAGGAGCAGAGAGCTCACTGAGATGTGGTGTTGCTCTCCCCGGACAGCCATTTGGTTAGAAAATGGGCGTCAGGGCTGCCAGGCAGAGCCGAGCTCCGCTTTGTGAGGGCCTGGCTGAGAGCACGTCGCCATCAGCAGCTGCCCCCTCACTGCCTTGGAGGATCTGGCCTGGGTGGTGCAGGAGCAAGCACCTCTGATGGTCATTTCACCGCTTGTGCATCTTGCCGGGGGTTACTTCTGGCTGTCCTCGGGCCGTGACGCCCAGCAGGGCTGTGTGACCCCACAGGGAAGTGGCAGAGCAGGGGCTGCTGTGCTGCTAGGCACCCAGCCTTCACCCCTCAGCCCGTAAGGGTGGCTGAGCTCTACCTCTTCAACCTGCCGCTTCCTTTGAGTGGAGTGCTCTGCCCTATTTTTGCCTAAATTATTAAAATCTGATGAGGTTTCCAGCGTAGGGGTGGCTGCGTTTCAGTGATGGATGAGTTGATTCTTGTACAGATATAGTAATCAAGGCACTTTTAAGCATCTTCATCACGAAAGGCACAATATAAATGTGAAATATTATTTTGTGCCATGCAGCTGCTCAAATCTGAAATACACATTATGTCTCGGTAATATAGACAGTACTTAAGACTGTTAAATTAAACTATTAAAGCCTATAGAAAAAACAGAGATGACAGAGTGCAAATTAAATCTGAATTATCGTTAACTTGCTGTGCCAGTAGTTTTCAAACACATTCATACTGACCTGGAAGAGAGCAGGGGGAGTGGAACGACATTCCCACCTCCTAATTGGAGTCATTATCTGTTCCTGCTTACCACGCCGCCCACAACAAGGGCACTGCAGGGACAGCGGTGACACAGGTCGGGCAGAAGGGTGCCTGTGGACCACAAGGGATGCGTAGGGCTGTCGTCAATGTCCTGCCACCTTTCTGATTCAGAGCCAGGACGTGGCCAGGCAGTCACTTGGCCAGACAGATAGTTTTTAAAGGCGATAAATGACTGCAGGCTCCGTTCTGTGCAGCTGTGCTTGTGAGAAATGCTGGCGTCCCAGGGACATGCTGCTGCTACCTGCCCTCACCTCTCCACGCTGGCATCCTGGCTTCTTTGGGGGGCCTCGTGGCGACAAGACGGTATGTTCTCAGACACTGTCTGGTTCATTTATATCTAGTTGCAAGTGATGAAATTTTCACAGCTTCCTCTGGAAGTTTATCCCTGCCCCAGTCTATAATAAACACTGCACGGTGCATTTTTAAATTAAGAGTTTTCCTTTGTTTTCCTCATTTCATTTCTCATGATGGTATCTCTGTGTACCTCTAAAAAATCCCTTCCCATCCTTAATCGTTACAAGTGCTTGCAGGCATGTGGGTATCTGTTTGTTGTGAGTCGGGCTCATGCCAATCCATCAGTTTGCATTTTAGAGCATTTTTTGACAGCAGAAAGTGATTAATTTTCAAAGCAGACACAACCTTTAATCTGCAGAAAAGGAAACAAACTTTCCCCCCTCTCCTTCGCTGATTGAATCTGGAAATGAATGAATGATACCCGACTCAAATGTGTTTCTAAAATAGTTTTCATTAAATATAATCGGTCACTGCTGATCATCAAAAGTGTCTTGAAGATTGGCCTATATATGTGTGCGGTACTAAAGTCAGAATGAGCTCAGTGATCGATATTCATCCAACATCTTAATCTGCTCAACAGTATTAAATGGATTTTCCTAACGTCCCCGCAAAGCAGGGAAATAATGTAACTCTTGAGTAGAAATATTAAAGCTGGAGGATAAATGTGATGTCCAAAGCAATGCCAAGCAGCTCCTGACTTGTAGCTGTACCTGTCGTCCTGCTGTTTGTCATCATCAACCGATGCAGTTACAGCTGGGGAAAACTCCCAAGTACGGGCAAGAAAACTGTGGTGTGGAAAAATTGGAGGAAACATCTCAGTCTGCCGTCTCCTCAGAGTGCTTCAGTAGTCCCAGATCTGCCAGCTGCTGGTCACTGGTGCCTGGACCAGGACTAAACCCGAGTGTACATGTAGGTCTAGTTCTGACGGTAGCTTGTGGGTTTTGTGTTGGTTTTGTATTTGTTTTGTTAGCTGTTTGGGCTCCTCTACAGAGGACAGGAACAGATCTCTGTCCCTAAGTCCATCCCTTGCTATACTGCTAAGATATATTTCCTGCAAGGGGCTAAATCTTCGTCCATGAGAAACTAAACACAGACCTGCAAGTATTTTACATACTGCTGCACTATAAAAATCAAACTAGCTCTATATACATACACAGTTAGCTCCAGGTCCATGTTCCTCCCTAGACGTGCTGTAGAACATCTTTTGGATTTCCCTGCTGTAAAACCGGAGGGTAACTACCAGTGGTAGGTGGTTAGTTCATTGAGTTATTTAAGGCAAGGCCTGCTGCTGACCATTTGTCTGTGGCTGGGACTTCTGGAGAGATTTGAATGAATGACCGAGAAGAATCTGAATCATCCACTCATGCAAATTACACTATTTCAGTAATATGAGGGCTACTTTTCCTGATCCATAGTAATTGATGAGGCTCATTATATGTTAATATCACTTCTTTTTTTTTAATCTTACATGTAATTTGCTATAGTGTTGCGGTGTGAAGGTATAATTAAGATTCAGATGGCAATTTCATTCTAGACTGCTCTCTGCAGTTGCTTAAATAAAAATTAGCACTTAGGATGATATTTTCTCCGAAGGCAGAAAAAAATACCCTTTCTGATACTTCAGATATAAATCCATTCACCCATAACCGATTTTCTAATTGTGAAAAATCACAAAACACTACCTCTTACCATCAAGCACTGCCCTGTGCCCCTTCTGAAGGTGCAGCATCCAGGCTTCAGTTCCCAGATGCACAAAACCGGAGACTCTCATGGCTGCAGCTGTGACCAGCAATCAGTTCTTCCACCCCTGCATTAGGGTTTGTTACCAGTGTGCGTGGTGCTGATGCCTGGAGGAGCCAGCCACTCCAAGGTCTGCACGACCAAGCTGCTGGCGCTCACTGCCTCGCGCGAACCCACAGGAAATTTCACTGACATTTGGCCAGGCTTATTGCACGCGCACAGGGTTCATCTGAGGCTTATGGTGGGCACAAAGATGGGCGATGCGGGCAGGGAAGGCACGCGTGGCTCTGTCTGGGTGCTCGTGTGATCGCTTTGTGCTGGTGCTCCCTTTCTGACCGCTCCGCAGGCTCTGGTGCTACGTGGGACGTGACGGCTGCCTCCCAGCTGACTACACACATTAGCGTACGGCGGGGATGGAACCCGCTGTTGACAGGAAAGCTTTGGAACATAGCGTATGAAAAGAGCAAAATGAAATGTTTCTGTAATATAATGCGAGGACAGACAAATGTGGGTGTACATGAAAACATTCAGGCGAGTCTGCTGACATGGGCGGGAGGAGGGGAAGAAGGGAGTTGCTGTGTTTTTGTAAAGCAAATAAAAGAGTCACCGCTCAGGTAGTAGCAATTTCTGAAGCGGAAGGCAAAATCTCATCTTCTTTTTTTTTTTTTTTTTTGCGGCAATCTCTCTTTGAAGCAATCGTTTTGTCCCCGTTTCATTTAGGCTGACATCGGGTGCTTTATGAGCTGCATTTCAAAGGTTTGCTCTGTTGGCTGCTTGAAGAGAGCCGGGACTGGCGCGTGGAGCACCGTGCCCTGTACGGTTTGAGCTGCAGGGGCCTGGCAGCAGCGTGGCTCCCAGTGAGGCCGCATTACCCCAGGGTCCATGTCACCAGGAGCAGAGGGAGAGGTAGATGGGGGCCCTTTCTTCCCTTGCACAGGGACCGAGAGCAGTGACGGGGCTCAGCCTGAGCTGCACCCAGCTTCTGGCCAGGCCGTGGCAAGGTGATGGAGCAGGGACACACGAGGGGAAGGAAGAGGTGGGAGTTTGAGTACTTGTGTAGGAGACGAGAGCTTCTTCATCATCCTGCTCTGCAGCGGGGAGCTCTGTGTAAAATCACGGAGCGTCTGTGTGGCTCAGTTTCCCCTCCTGTAATTTGGAGGAGATCCTTCCCAAAGCCACTGTGAAAATGATTACATTGCAGCGATGCTGTGCTGAGGGACCATAGGAGTGCTTCAGAGAGACAGCCTTCTGTCTGGCAGATGCTTTAAAGATGGAAAAAGAAATGCAAAGATTTGGCTTTGCTTCGCACCATGTGGAAACGCAGGATGTGTCTTTCAGAAAGGAATTTATCGCCGCGTTGTAGTTTTGAAGGACTGCAAGTGGTGTGGCTCAGATTCTCCCCCGGCGTAACTGCATCTCGTGCGCCGTACGTGACAGCGGGAGGTTTGTGTCGCCTGTCCACGTCGGTAGCGGAGGTGGGAGTGTGCTGTGTCTGCGCCATGTGTTGCACTGTAATGTACGTTTTGGAACCGGGCCTGTTTTTAATGTATTGTACCTTCTCCTCAACGGCTTCCTGTCTAATACTGTGTGCTAACCCCAAAATGAGCAGCCCTCACAGCAGCTGTCAGGGAATTTTTGTATGTTCTCAGCAAAACCCTCTGAGGAATTTCCTTATTAACCAGCCGAACTAGCACCTTTTCCTGCCAAAAAGGCCAAAAAGCACAGAGATACGAATACATGTTTAGTGAAATCCTGTTGCACTCTAACAAGACCAGGCCTTGGGAGGAGACCTCGTGCTGGTGCCTGCTGCAACGAGAGTCAAAATAATACTCAGCAGTCTGGAGCATGAAACCTTTCTCCATCTTTGCTTTGGCCCTTCCAAGGCACCTTGCTGGTGGGTACTGCTGCCCCTAGAGCTGAGCTGGGCTGGGGGGGGTTGTAGGGCATCTTGGCAGCCCTTCTTGGACAAACGCTGATCTGAGATGGACTAAGTGGGCATGTGGAGGAGGTTCAGCAGGCAGGATGCAGGCGAGGAAGGAGGAAAGAAGAGGAAGGATTTGGCTCCAGCAAACACATCAAGTCAGTGTTTTGCTTGCTGTGCTGTGTTACAGCTAATCTAAAGGAGCGTTGCTTAGATGATTGCTGTTGGAGGTAAAAATGTGTGAGAAGACTGGAGCCAGGGGGGATGGTGGAAGAATTGTCCTAGAAAAGTGCTGGGACAAGGCGTGAGAGAAGCAGAAAGAGAGGCAGAATTCACCTTCTTGAGAAGAAGGGAGCAAAATGATCTGATGTGGATCAGAGGATGGCATTAAGGAGAAGTGCTGTGTCTGAGTGGCAGATGAACTGATCGCATGAATTAAGACTATTCATTTCAGCGGTAGCATGAAAATGTGCTGTCTGCTTTTATTCCATCTCAGCCTGATTTTGGCCATTTTTATTCCGAGTCAGTGCCAGAGGGTGTCCTTTAATGCTGCCCTCTTGTACAGAATTCAGGAGCAGGGCTCTTTTCCGGATCTAAGTCTTTCCATTATGGTATTTCTCTCCTAAGGGAGTGAAATTGATTCCCAATAAAGCAGCTGGTTGATTTTTCAGATTTTAGCACTTGCCTATTCGTTTGGTCTTTTGGTTTTCCATTTAACAGGTTGCTCTCCCTGGCCCGCTTGTAAATGACTTCCACCCGGTCTGCAGGGACAGACAGCAGCTCCCTGGCCGGGCTGTACCCACTGCACCCCTTCTCCAACGCTTCCCACCACGTGGTTGGATACAAAAGCTAATGAAAAACATCGTGTCTCCTTTCCCTTCGGCAGATTTGATTTTTATTCACTTTGTCCCTGTCTGTCAGGACTGGATGGGTGGAAAAGGAAGGGCAGTCGCTGAAACTCTGACCTGAGTCCACTCTGCTTCACTCTCCCTTATCCCCCAAGTAAATGGAGCGCTTTATTCATACCCCTGCATTTTCCTTATGTATTTTTTTCCTCCCATCGGAGGCTTTTGTTCTTGTTGCCTCGACTTCTTTTGGCGCTGGGAGATCTACAGCCTTGAGGCATTTCCTATTTTAGTGAGTATGTTTGGCAGAATTAAACTTCAAAGCACGATCTAGGCCAACAGCGCAACGCGTACCTTGATATTTCTTGTTTATTCCTGATTAATGTTCACACACTCGAGCCAGCCCATTCCAAGCTAGAACATTTTTTTCTCTGTCTCTGACCATTGCAAACTCTTCCTTTTATGTAGAGGGGACAATGTGTTTTCCTCCTGCTTTTTCGAGGCACTCGGTAGCAATCCGGAGGCTGGGCTTGGAAGCTGGCTGATAACTTTGCTGGTAACGCACAGGGCTGAACGAGACAAAGTCTGTTCCCCAGAGCTGCTTTGGTTGTGCAGCGCTAGGCATTTGTTTGTGAATGATGCAAATTCTGTGCAGATGAAAAAGTGAGCGTGGTTGCACCTGGTATCCATTGCGATTTTTTAATACTTTTCTGAAGATAACTTTTGTTCAGCAGGAAGCCAGTTACTTGGCACACCGTGTCCTTCTCGTGGGTAGTACGTCCCTGCAGGACTCCAGGAGGCTACTGGCAAAACAATTAAGGGCGCATATTTTAAGCAGTGTTTTCGAGAGACAGTTGCAACTCTCCTGACTTGTTAGGAGAGTAGGAACTGCCATGCCAGGTGAGACTGGCAATCCTTCCTCTCTGATGTGCTGCCAGTGATGGTATTCAATGCTGGATGCTTTAGGGAAGAGGCAAGAAACCATGATGTGGCATAAGGGAGCTTGCTCTTATACCCATCGGAGCAGGCTGCTGCCCTGAAGCATGACGAGGTAGCTGAGACAGTGACACGTCGCTCGTGGCTGATGTCAGAAGTGAGTTGTCAGTGCTGCAGAACAGAGCAGAGCTGGAAGCGAAGGTAGCTGGCGTGGTGCGGTGTGCCTTGGCCAAGTGTGGTGCCAAGGAAGGTCAGGGTGAGTTGAAGTGGGACAGAGGAAAATCTCAATTTTCATTACATTTAGCACATACAAGCCATTCAGCCTAGTCCTTGCCTTTAATTGGATAAATTAAATAAATGATTTGTGCAAGCCCATAGGCAGATGTTACAGTAATGCATGTCGTCATTTGCTTAGCATAAAATAACGCTTTGCTCTTGAGTTCTTATGGTCTGTCACGGAGCAGCACAGACTGGTGAGCCTCTGAGCTACCATAGAACCTGAATGAAAAATAGGTGCAGTTTTTCCTCATTACTTAACTAACCTGATTCTGCTTTCAGCTTTGCTGTTTTTCTCTGTGAGCCACTCTGTTTTCTCTGTCAGCCACTCTGCTGGGATTCTGCTCTTTTTCCCCATGTACTTGAGCCAGCAGAGCGATCGCTCAGTTTGATCTCCTAACAGTGTGGGGGATTGGGGCCGCTCGACTTCCTGTAATTTCATGACCCACCACCTACCGAACGGAGAAGCAACACCGAAATGCTGCAGGCTTCAATATGTAGGATGTCAGCATCGGTCTGGAATATCCTGCCTGGAGAGCGTCAGGCGCGAGCACTGCCAACCCTGACATCACCCACCCAGGGAGGCTGCGCCGTGTCAGTTGTTCTGGCAGGTGGTTCCTGGAGAACAAAGAGAGATTAAATATCCCCAAGAATTTTATTCTGCTGCAGAAAACATTAGTAAAAAGAACTTTTGTAGAGGGTTGGTGCGTTACTTGCTGGCTGGCTGGGTAACGACGGGGCGTCGGGTTCCTGGCCGGGTTCGTCGGGGCGGGAGGCAGAGACGTGGCACAGTGGGGAGGCTCAGCTCTCGTGCTGAGATGAGGGCTCTTGGAGAAAGGCCTGTGCATGATGCAGGGGCATGGCAGCTTTAGCTGTGGTTCTGCGGACACATCCATTTTCCTCCAGCACTGTCAGAGTGACACGGGATAGGACAAATTGCTGAGTACGCTGGACCGTGGTGTGGCAGCCAATTTCACACCGCTGCCTCAGGCACAAGGAGGACGTCGTTGCCCAGGCGGGTTTGCAGGCGCCACGATTCCACCTCTTGCTCTCTGCAGAAAGTAATCAGCTTGACTTGGGGGTTGCTTTTCCTCTGTTGTGCTTCAAAGCTTCAGCACATCTCCTGTGTGTGGATACAAAACACTCCCCTGTAGCAGACTGTTAATGCTTGTTGCCCTCTACATTGGACTCCTGTGTTCTGGTTTTCCAGGAACTTTGCTGTTTGGGGGCCCTGTGTTAGTAAAGCTGCAGCAATGCAGATGACAACTGGCACTGAATTGCCTGAGACTGAGTCGTAAATCTGGTGTCTAACCTGTACTGATGTCTGTGCTGTCCCAGCTCGGCTGCTTTCCTTTCTGGATGTGGCTGGGTGCTTTGGTCTAAACTGTGCTGCAAACACCCATAGTTGTATTAGAGTCGGTGGTGGAAGCACCCATCCTTTGCAACCTGTTTTGGGTGCAAAATGATGCTTGAAAAAGCAGCTTTCTAAATGGAAGGAAAAAGAATAGAACAGAGAAAGAAGAATAGGAAATGAAAAGAATGTACCCAGATCAGCTGCATGCACAGTTTTTCACCTCTCTCAGATGAGAATGGTAAATCTTCCTTTCTTTGCAATTCCAAGCTGCTGACGTGCTCTGGGATCTTTGATTTACCTGAATATCGCCTCTTATGCTGAAATCAGTCTTTTAATGCTGCTTATGCACTCTACTTGCAGTTGAAAATCTGATGCCATTTTAACATTTCATCTACTGTCTTTAGTCCATTGAACAGAAATAATGGGAAGAAGATAGAGTGATAAAGAAAAACACCAAAGGGAAGTAGAATGAAAAACGATTGATGAGACATAATAGAGTTAAGCAACAGATGTTGAGCACCACTAACTGACTGTCTTATTATATTCTTCCAAAGGCTCATCTCCCCCGACCCTCACAGGCCGAACGATCCGGGTGTGTGTACTGCAAGTCAATGCAAATCGGAGGCAAAACATTTGCCCATAGATTTACAAGGAGCTTTGCAGTTAGTCAGTGGTGGCATGAACGCCAGCCTGATCTGATCTATTAGTGCGGCTGCGTCTAACCTCCCTAGCCTTTTAAACAGGGAAAAACAGCAGCTCTAAGTGGCTGTGAGGTTTCAATTACATTTACGCCCTAGAGGGACACAGCAGTGACCTGGTGCTGATGGATTTATGAGTATGTTATCTGACAGGAAGGCGGGCTTAAAAACAATTGGTGCAACACATGCTTAGTTATTACATTAAACTACTTCCCTTGGCTTGGATGTCTCTATTTTTCTCCCCTACGCAGGCTCAGGTAGTCCAGGGGATTCCTACCATTGATACGAAGATTATTTTCTCATAGTTGTTGCAGAAATCTAAATCACAACTAAAGTAATTTGAGACATTTAAAAAAAAAACAACACAGCAACATTTGAATCATCAGCATGTTGAGAAGCCTTTTACTTCAGATGCTTTCTTAAAAGCCGAGAGGATTATTTTCTCCGACTAGTCTGTGCAGGAAGATTTCAAAAAGGAAGAGTTAGGTTTTTTTGAACACTCTTACATTTAAATCCTTAGAATAGACATGTTTCATTGATATATCGTCTTGTCCGTATTATATCTACAAGAGCTTGGTTTATTTATTTGGAAGCCATAGAAGATTATTCTTAAAAGTTAAGAATTGATTTCCTTATTGCTCTGAAGCTTTTTACTCTCTTTCGGGACCAATCACTATCAGACAAAGAATTAAATATTGATGGGAAATAATTAAAACAGTTTAAATGGGCTGAAAAATACACAATTGTCATGAGTATGAAAGTGTTCAAATTTAATAATAATATTTCAGCATTCTCTAGTATGTCAGAAGCCTACATGTGTACTTTTCAGCACAAAACAAATGCCATGTGTAATGGCCTCAGTTTTACTGATGTATTCACCGCTAACCTATGTGTGAAGACTACTAAGCATTTTTTAATTAACTTACGTCAGACGTCGCATAGCAGTACATCAACGAGAACTTACAAGAGGAACAAATCTTCATTCAGCTCAGATCAATACAGGTACATAATTCATTACACCTGTACCAAAATATCCTACCAAGACACCTTAACTCTGACCCAAGAGGCTCTGCGGACAGCAGATGTCTATTTTAATAATTATTGCCGTAACAGGGATGAGTAGGAATATACCCGCGGCTGCTCGTGCACACTGTGGTGCTTAATGGCACCTACCTGTACCCATGTGCTCGCATTAAACTGGGTAAGTTACCTATTGCAGAGCTAGGAGCTGAGCCAGGTGTTCCAGCTGTACCAGCCCCACTTAATGTGCTCTTTGGTGTTGTAACAGCTTGGTGGGAGTGACCTGGGCTTTGAATTCATCTGAAGGCGTCTTTTTTCTTCAGCAGACCCCGTTTTTGCCTTTTCAGCTCCTCAGAGCCCGTCTGCCACGCAGTGTCAGTGCATAGCTATATGCAAGTTCATGAATTTGGATCCTTCCAGCAGCATTAAGGCCCAAATACTCAAAGGCACGTTCTGTAGCCGTGCTCCATTCTGCAGGTGGTGTAAGGATATCTGCAGCCGGAGCAGGGCTTCCAGGGTAGATCAGCCCTAAGCTGTGAGGAGCTCCTCACCTGAGTTGGTCAGACTGCAAAACACGATCGGGCTACCCAAGAGAAGGTGGCATTGAATGTTTTTATCTTTGTGTTCCACTAAAAACTGCATCTTGGGGAAGGAAAGAGCCCCAGTACTATCATTGCCTAACACATATGATATCACTCTATCTGTCTTGCTACCACTTTGCCATGGCCATTCGTTTTCTCCTCTAGTGGAGGATGAAGTGGTCGAGTCCGTGACAGTCTCAGCTGGTTCAGCCATTCCTGAGTACCAACACTGCAGTTTTTGCAGCAGCCTAGGTACCAACACTGCCAAAACTTAGCAAGTGAAGGGCTCCGTGCTTGTGAGTTAGCAGTCCGCTGCCTGGAGCAAGTGACTGAAGAGGTCCGTGCAAGGATATTTTGTGGTGAGAGCTCACCAGCAGTGCTGCAGCAAGAGGAGGGGAGATGGGAAGAAATCAGGCAATTATGTGGGCTTTATCTCCTAGTTGCACAGAAAGTAGTTTGACGTAGCCAACTACTTTGCTGCATAGCAAAATTTTCCTCTTAGCAGTCTGTGCATGGATCAGTCAGGGACATAATGTCTGCTCTCATATTTTTTCCTTATTCCCATTGCCTATCAGGTGGTCACTGAGGTACAAGGACAAGGAAGTTCAAATATGCAAGCAGCCAATAGCAAGCGGCCCTTTCAAAACTCACCGCCTTGGTAGAGCTGTGCCGCAGCAGCGTTTCCAGTCCATTTTCTGTAGCTGACCCCGCTGCCAACCCTACTGAATAAAACAAACCAGCTCGGGACACACAGGAGCGTGTACCTTACCCATCCCTACAGCTCTCAGCAGTAGCCTCGTGGTGCATAAACCGATGGACTGTCTACCTGGTGATGAAGCTCGGAATTTTCTCTTTGCTGTTTGGTTCCCATTAGAAACTTGTGTGACCTCCCCGGGGCTGCCAGGTTAGTGGCAATAGCACATTTTACTGAGAATGTTTGGCAAGGAGAGCTTTTATTTTGTACTTTCCTGTCTGACAGATGGTTTTTGGTTGAAGCAGGGGTGGAAATTCCCCACAGTAGTTACAGGGAGACTTGGCCACATCCACTGGCATTAATTATAATAATTGTCCTTCGTAATTAGCCGCGTGCCAGAGCTGGAGGCACAACATCACGTCTCTGCTGACTCGGTCTGATTTTGGGTCCTTTTGCGGCTTGCTCTCCCACAACTGGGAAGCAGGTTGTTTGGGCTAGAATTAGAGTCGTAGGTAGGCAGCAGCTGCTCTTGAGCTTTTTTATATGCTAGTTGGATGTGTGAGATCAAATTGTTTTTGTTCATTTAGCAGCCTGTTCAATGGAGGGAGAAGAACAACGCGAGCCTCAGTAACTGCTAGCATCCTGTTCTGACAGTGGCTCTGCCTGCGGATGACACTGAAGTGTATTGATGGCTATGAATGATCCATTCCTGTTCCACTGCAGAAGTAGGACACAGCCCTACATCTACCTACTTCTGCAGAGAAACCTTTACTCATTGCACGTTGTACCAGCCTGTGCAGGTGGCCCTTGGTTTGCCTTGAACTTGGTTTAAGCATTTACTCAGCAAATACAATACTACTGAAATTATGCAGGAATTTGCTGCCTTGTAATTTAAACCTGGAGCTGGCTGCACTGCCAAGACTCTTGTATTTAACCTATAAGGCTGTGTACAAAAAGGAGGGCCTGTGTCTGAGCCCCAGCTCCGGTGATGGTGGAGTACCCAGGCAGGGTCCCACACTATCTGGGTTGGCACGGAGGTAGTCTGAAGCATAACAACTTCTCCTAAAAGGATTTCACATCGGTGGGAACAAGGGATTCACGGGGTACCTCTTATGGAGAAGTGATAATCTCCACTAGAAAGTGTGAATACTACAGGTGGGTTACTGCGGCTGGGCTAACACCAGTCGTGTGGAGAGCAAACTTGGGAAGATAGAGCTTACACTGCTTCATTTTCCTCTTAAACTTAATCTTTCACACCACACTCAGTCATAGCAGGCTATGAAGGGCAGAATCGCGCTGCAGGTCCTACATCAGCAGACCTGTAACATCCTCCGTGTGTGTACTGCACTCGGTCACGTCTGCAGTGCTCCAAATCTTCAGTGTATTCCACCCAGAGATCTCAAAGCACACTAACCCAAGTGACTCAGGTCTTTCGGTACAGTGGATATGCAACGGAAGCGCCACGTTATCAAAAAGGCGAGTTAGGCTTTATAGAGCTTAAGAAACTGTCCAGGCTGTGCTAAGATTGAAATCCCGAATTGTTGCCTGCCCGTCCAGCCCCTCACGGTCAGACCTGGACCAGGGAGCCAGCTGGGAGAAAGGATGTGCTCCTGCTCGTGTCGGTGGCCTTGGATGGAGTTACAAGGGTGCGTG
The DNA here is from genome assembly GCF_011077185.1 of Oxyura jamaicensis. Taxonomy (NCBI): domain Eukaryota; kingdom Metazoa; phylum Chordata; class Aves; order Anseriformes; family Anatidae; genus Oxyura; species Oxyura jamaicensis. The sequence goes on from NC_048899.1 coordinate 25,066,633, forward strand.
TCTGGCTCCTACAACACTGTGCACAAAGTGGGGTTTCCCGTTCAGGATGCGGCACCAACGCGGTGTTGAAGTGAAATCCAATTTGTGTCAAGCAGCCTTGACAATGTAGGAACGGCACCGATGCCGTAGTGAGTGAACAGGTAACCAACCGTGCTGAGCTTCGAGATGGAGGCTTTCCAGAGACACTCCCATGCAGTATGGTAGGAGCCCTGGGTGACAGCACGATCAACTTCTCCTTGGCAAACAAAGATACTCCACTTTGTCTGGAAAGGAAACGCAAGGTGGCTGCCCAGTCGGAACTGTGAAAAGAAAACCATGCTCATTGTGCTCAGCTAGCTCTTTTAGGACTGACAATAAAATCAGTTTCTTTTTCATTCTGGCTTCACGTCAAGTCAAGGCTGACACCAGGGATGGGTCTGACTCGTTACTCGGCTCAGCCTGGGGATGTGGGAGCAGAACATGCAGTGTACTCTGGCGCCTAAACCCAAACTTCCCGAGAAAGCGAGAAAATCTGCATTTCCCTCCTGCATCGCGTGCATCAAATGACTTCAGCTTATGATATTGTATTACATTATTAAAGCTAAACTCCAAGGGAGCAGGTGGCCCTGTGATGTTATTTCACCTCCCAAGTCTGTTGGCAAATCTGTCATCTTCACGTCAAGTGAGAATGAATTTTGGTGGCTGCAGTCTGGGGGATTTTCAAAAGCAGGGAGTTAGTGGTAATGGGTATTAGCATTAAATGTTTGCTGTGTGTTCAAAGGGGTTGACTGTGATGTGTAGTCACGCTACGCTGTGGCTGTGGTCACTGTAAAGAGAGGAAAAGACGCAGCATTTTCTCTGAAGACCTACAATTCCCAAACTGATTTGAAAGTTTGGGGGAGTTGGGATTATCGCGTCTCTAAACTGCAGGGGATTTGTCTGTGTCCAAGCATGGAGGGCTATTCTGCGGGCTCAACCCAAGGAGAAGTCTTGGATAGGAGCCGGAAATCCTTACTTGGTGCCTGTCTGCGCCGTGCGTAGGTTAAACCCGCTCCAAATTGAAAAGAAAAATTTGAATAGAAAGCAACCCCGTATCCAGTGTTCTCAGTATTCAAGGAAAAAAAAAAAAAAAAACGGGAAAGAATCTGCATCTCAATCTCATCGTTGTGTTAAAGGAGATGCACTGAATTTGCAGAATGGCTGCAGCAAGTTGTGAATAATGTATGAAAGGGAAAAATTGCTTCCCTGTGCACAGAGAGAATGCAAACAGCTGTGCTGCTTGCTGCGTGCGGGTTACAGACACCAGCATCGCTGGGGACCCACGGAGAGTGTAGCAAATCCCGAGTTCCCAAGTTGAGTTTCCCCTCCTGCTCTGGCACCAGGCCTTAAGAAAGAGTTTAAAATGACATTTATTGCTTATAATTAATTTTTGTTCCTTTTCTCTTTTTTTTTCCCTCTTCTATTGGGCGACTGGCCAGATGGAGGGAGGGAGAGGGGGATGAGAAACATACACAGAGAGGCCAAATAAGGGAACGTGAGTCTAAATACATTATAGCTAATGTGTTTTTTTTCCTTTTAGAGCTCAACCTTCTCTTTTTTGATGTTGTTCTGTGTTTACTGTTAATGAGAGATAAGGATTAATAAGCCCGGCAAAAGCCAATGTCTTCTGGTGCTACAAACCAAGCCTTGTTTTCCCTCACCTCTCCCCACTGCTCAGGTATTTGCTGTAACCTGCTCTGGTGGGCCAAGTCAGAATCTGCTCAAACACCAGATCTGTGCTTCAATGCATCCAGGTCAGGCTTGCAGAAGGTTTTTTTTTGTCTTGATTGCTGCAGGCCAGAAAAGGAGACTAGTGCCAAGTTATGTGTCAGCTTTATGGTGGCGGTTAAGGTTTAAGGCCAGCAGGACACTGCACTCTGAAAGGACCACCAGTCTTTTTCAGAAGGTTATCTGAACTCTCGTCTGTGGAAAAAAAAAAAGGGGGGGGCGGGGAGGGGAATGAAGACAAGCTCATTATTTACATAGCTTTCATTTAAATTCGGCTTTGAATCCTACAGTCTGAATTTAAACAGATGAGGAATAGCAAAACACAACTCGAAGAGCTGTCCCTCATTGCCAGGGGAACCTTTTGTCTGGTGTGGAGAAGAAAACACAGACAATTAGTCATTTTTATGCTTTCAAAGCATTGGTTTGATGGTGCCAAACTTTTTTTTTCTTTTTTTTTTGAGATCTCGTCTACTTCAGCTATCTGCCACTCTGCTTTATGACGTTTCTAGGGCAACTGGCATCGTTGTGGAGAGCCACCACCCGGCGTTCCCTGCACCCAGACGGCTGCTCCTGGTGGCTCCTTTCCCTTCAGCGCTCACAGATAGCTCATAGCTCAATTGCCACAGCTCCATTTCTGAAATCACTGCAGCAAAGTTACGGTTATTATTACTTATGAGCACAGGTGAATGATTTCTCCTGTTGGATTTTTGCAAGGCTGATGGTTAGGAAGGCTTCAGCTTTCTCCTCTGTCAGGTTGCTTCATAGGCAAGGGACCTTGGCCAAGAATATTCCTTGTAGCTCTCTTGAACTTTGCTGGGAGTAACATTAGCTTCACTGCTCTGGAAAAATGGAGCTGTCCTAGGCTGGGCTTCTTGTCTGTGGAACGGGAGAGGTGAAGGGAAAGGCAGTGGGAGGAAAGAGCTCTGGGATGGGGCTGCAGAGCAGGCAACCTCCTGCAGACTGCCCGTGGAATTGCTTCTGTCAGAGACTGTGAATTTCAGAAAGCTGGTGCGGGGTAATTGGTATTGTAGGACCTGGTCCGAAAAGGAGGGGAGCTGGTTCCTGACTAAAGCAGATGGAACCTTTGCTCTCCAAGCCCACAGCCTGGGGAGGGGAGGGCAGGGGTCAGTGGGATGCTGTGATTGCATCACTATTCTGAAGACATTTCCTTGTGAAATCTGATCATTTTATCATTCTGTGTAAACCATGTGGATAGCAGTAGAGAGATGCCGAGGAAGCTGCACCGCAGCTGAGCGCAGTCAAAACAAGAAGCAGGGAGCTGCACTGATGTATTCCCAGAGACGTTCCCCTGTGCATCAATTTTGTGTTCCAGTGGTGGCTGAAAGCTCTTTGACAGCACTTTTAGTCTGGGGCTTGTGTGTTTGAGAAGCATCTAGCATGTTGGTGGCAGCTATTTAGGAAGCAGTATCCTTCATTGCCCATTGTTATCCTTCTCCCCGCACTGCTGGCTGTGTGGAGGCCAAACAGCGTTGCTCATTCAGATCGCCTCCTGGTTTACAGGCCAGAATGCCCCAAAGAGGTTTGCAGGCTCCGTGGCTAGCCAAGGGTAAACGGGCACCGTGCTTTCCACCAGACCTTCTCTCTGAGGTGGTAAAGGGGCAAGGAAGTGCAGAGTTTGCTGTTGAAAATAACTGAGAAAGTTAGTTCTAATGCTTGCGCTTACAGCTGGAGCCTGTTTGCTAACACCATCCACCCAGCCACAAACGCTTCCCCTTCCCTGATGAGTGTCCATTTTTAGCTGCTGGCTTGGTGCAAGAATATCATGAATAGGATTTTTTATTTATTAGCTGCGGTAATGTGGCACATAGGAGTCGCCTTACGCTGGGCACAGTACAAACACATTTATTTAGACTGGTGTGAAAATTACTAATGAGAAAAGATGGCTGGCCAAAGCTCTAGGCGTCCTGACACCTCGGAATAAAACAATGACATCCCAACAGTGTTTAAAGTGATGATTCCAGCAGAAACTCAGCCAGCTGCTTCCAGAAACTCCTACAGCATACCATTAGCCTTCTCTAAATAGTCTATAAAACACAAGACTTGACAAATGTTGGGAGATGGTCTTTACGCTGAAGTGTTTACAGTCCAAAGCCTCCATCCTTCAGATAAGTGTCTGCTTATGTGATGATGTCCAGTGAGAAGACGTTGTTACGTGTCTTCTTTAAAATTATGCGTGTCTCTGGATGGCAAGAGCAGAAATCAAAGGGGGACAAAAGGAAAAGTCTTATTTACTTGAAAAGAAAAAAAAGATGAAGACTTAAGCTGAAAGGACTTGCCCGAGACCCTATAGAAAGTCAGTGGCAGGGCCCAGAATAGAAGCCAGATGTTCCAAGTCTGCGACAATCTGCTTTAACAAGAATCTAACAGCGAGATGTTTTCCTTCAAAGGCTGTTTTCACCTCCATTTTGAATTGTCTTTTGGTCCTCTTTTCATTTTTATTTTTTAAAGGATATCTAAAGAATGCCATGGGAGTTTCAAACAAAGATAATGCTTTGAGGAAGCCAAGCTTTGGGGTATTTGCTTGTGTTCTGATTTACTCTGAGCAAGGGGAGCTGCTCTGATTCTAATTCTTAGGCAGGAGCCTCAAAGATTGCGAGAGTCTATAAATATTTGCTTTATTTGCAGTGAAGAGTACAGGAAGTTCTGCGTTAGCCTAATTTAGGCTTCAATATAGGCTATTTATGTACTACCTCCTGGGACCACCTCTGATTACTGAGAGAGTGACCTTATTGGAAACCAACAAGTAGGTCTGCACTTAATTATAAAGGACTCAGAGCTCGCTGCGGAGCCCTAACAAAGGTATTTTTGTAGATGATGTTACGTGTTTTTATTTAACAGCTCAAATTAAGAGAGCTAAAACAGATGGCGTACTTGTTACTGCTCTCTGAGAACACCTACAGAAGGACACCGAGATTAACGGAGAGGCCAAGACTAATAGGTCAGGAGTGATGGCAAGGATCAGGCTGTCTGGGCTCCCTAATTAACATCTGAAAGCAATAATGAACTGGTCAGCGGGGTCAGGGACAGGTGATGCTGGGTGGAGGGGGAGAAAGAGGGTTTTGTTTGTGCTCTGCCTTTGGAAGAAGTGGTTTAAACGGTTTTGCCTCTTTTTTAATTTTCTGATAATAGCAGTGACTTAATGTAATCTAAATATGGTCTTTGGAGAAAATCTGCTCTAGGACTTTTCCAAAATAATTTCCTGGAGGAAAGAAGAATCTTTCCGCGTGAAGTTCAGAGCGGTGTCTGAGGAGAGAAATGTAAAAAGCTGACTTATGGGGCAGCAAGTTTATACACGGGAAGATGCTGCTCTGGGGCATTATAGAAAATGATTATAGCAGATTTTGTTCATCAAGGCAAAGTAAGCTAAATCAGATACAAGGCGAAGCCCTTAGGAGGGGGAGGAACGTATTCAATTTAGTGAGGCAACTGTGATAGTAATTAAAGCCCAGATGGAAACCTTTGAATGTGTCTGGCGTCTGTGTATCCGCTGCGTTTTTTCTGTTAACTTGACATTATAAAAGGAGCACCCAAAGAATAAAGAGATGGTGTTTGAAATTGCATCAGTCAAGCACTGTCCCAAATTTGATTTATTGTAAACAATCTTCAAAAATGGGTTTGGGTGTATATGATACAGGCAAGGAGTTTTCTCAAGTGGTAATTCACAAAGAGAGAAATTGTACATTATTTGTAGATTAGTCTTTGCTGAAATGCAGTCAGGATTAATCACACCATCCGCCAGCTCTGACTGTGAACCTCTTGTACTTCGGACATATGGATAGAATTTTGCTCCGCTGTTATAAACTCTGAAGCAGAGTGCTACGCTGTTTACTTTTATGAGCAGATATACTGCAAGATTTCAGTTTAAAAAAAAAATACATTAAAATAATTAATATAAAAATCGAGGATTAAAAAGGGAAACGTTGTCCTACTTCTTTTCCTCTAATACACAAGCCAAGAATAAATGATGATATTGTATGGAAACAGTGTTAAAGGGTTAGAAAAATGTAAAGAGTTATTTTTCTATTACTGCTGAATGAAGAGGGGTTGCCTCTAACCCTGCTGCACTGTCATACTCACAGGGAGCCTCGAGCATGCCCGGCCTCGTGTTGGAGCCACTGCGTGCATCTGCCTGGAGCAGACAGACTGCTTCCAGCCCCGGCTCCTCCGCCACATGCACGGCTGGAGGTCTCCTACAGGGGGGCTGTGATTTAAGCACTACTGCTCGAGCAGCTGCAGCACTGAGCTCGAGTGAGCACCCTCCTCCAGTGCCACGAGGCTCGGCGTGCCCGTGTCGCCCTGCTCCTCGGTAGTGGTGGAGCACCGGGCAGAGTTTGCGGCTTGGAGCACAGCAAATGCACGGAGGGGAAGGGGAGATGCTCCTCCTCAGGCGTGCTGTTTGCCATGGCATCTCCAAATGCATTCCTAGGGGCTTTTGGAAAAGTCCGAAGCTCCCCCGGCAGACCTGTTCACAGGCAATTTTGTGATATTAGAGTTGCAGGCAAAGCTCTAGTTAAGTATGTGTAATTAGCGGCAATATCAATGGTCTTTAACGATACTAACTCCAGGCACTGGTGTTTTCCCTGAGTTTTCCTTAACTCTGTGCTGATAATGGCTTACATCCTTGTATTAAATCCATGCTGCCAAAATCCTTATGGTGCTTTCCCCTTAAAAAGTATCTCCATGTGAGCCTATTTCCCCCACGTATGCTGTCAGTCTTCATTATAAGACTTTTTTTTTGCACTGAAGTACATCTTTTGCAGTCTGAATTCTGAAATAACAATAAAAAGCCACTTCTTTAACATACAGAGCTTTCTTTAATGGAGATTTTTTGAAGAGCTCTGCTTTTACTCCACCAGTCTGTACCTAGCTGCATGTGGCTCACTGCCCATTGACGGGAACCCAAAATCCCAGGTCCCGTAACTCATCCGCTTGAGATGGATTAAATTAAGCTTCAGATTTATTTTTTTTAATCTTAGTTCTACCTCCACCTTTTAATATCTGAGGGCACAACAAGCATACTGTCTCTGGAAGGTGTTTTTTACGTCAGCCAGGTTGCCACCTGCAGCCTTGGAGCCGGAGTCGTGGTGGAGTTGCGCACCTGATGGCTTTCCCATCCGCTTCTCGCTTGTCAGCCTGTAACTTTACTTAAAGCCAAACCAATTGTAATTAAAACAATCCTTTTTTATTCCCTAAAACCAACATCCTGTAAAGTTTATAAGACCACTGGCTATATTTATGGCCCCTACACCCCCAAAGGGGGGCCGTGCTGCTTTTGTCTGGGGCTTCATTGCCGCCACGGGAGCAAGGTCTGAACCGTGCATCAGTGTTCATCAGAGGAGACCTGAGAGATTTATAATGGGAAAACGCTGACAGTTTGGTAATTTATTGCCACACTAATGGGCAGCACTGTAGTTCCTGACAGCTCCAAGCCTTTGTTCTCTGGAATAGCTGGTTTCTAATCCATTTGCTTTCCTGGATTCTCCCCCCACTCTCTGACGAATGAATTTCTGTATCGCTGCATTTTCCCGAGCTGTTTTTACATCCTTCCGCTTGTAGGACTTCTGGTGTTGAAATCTGTAAGGGGTTGCAGGGATTTCACAGCCGAAAGGCCTTTTCACCTAAGTTGCTTTTGTCCCCGATGCTCTTGTGGCCACGGCCCCAGTGGCGCACGTCGCTGCGTCCAGAAGAGCGCGCAGCCACCGAGCAGCTCCTACTTCTTCCAACTTGTTTGAGGAGAAGGCTGTGAATCTGCATAATGGCCTCAGACAGAAAGTGCTTTATCTTGGCGAGTTAGTGAGTCAGTTTAGGGGTATTCTATTGGCAAACGCTTTCAGAGAAATTATGCATGGTAAATTAATGAAGGCCGGCAGAGGTATTATGGTGGGTGAATGCACATGCCATTACAGTCAATGGCTGGCTGAAAAAAGTTAACGGTCATTAAGTGACTGTTAAAAAGGCCAGTGGACACAGATTTACTCCCTTGCAGGGCTCGGGCTGGGTTAGGGGAAGACAGAGCTCACGTTGGCCGCCCGGCCACCGGACAGCCTGGCCTTTGTGCTTACATCCGCGCCTCCGTTGGCTCCTGCCTCTGGCAGATGTACCAGAGCCCACGAGAGCCCGCCGTGCGAGCAGGTAAAGCCCCCGCGTCCCTTCTCCTTTCTGGGCACTGCTCGGGGACAGTGCCGAGGCGGGTGGCCTGGAAAAGCTTCAGGCTCTGCGCATCTCCAAGGGGGCTCAAAAGGGAGCCTGGCAGTGGGGACGTGGCAGGACAGGGGGTACTGGTGCCATCCCCTTGGAGGGGGGGCTCTAAAATAAGTCCCCTGTGAGTAGTGGGGTGTCACCTCCCCTTCGTGTTCAGATAGCGAGGACATTAGGTGGGCGTTGGGACAGACCTGACCGTGAGCCAGCAGTATGGGAAATGGAGCGCTGAGCTCCGGCTGAACGTTAGGCAGCCCTCTACCATTGCTGGCAATTCAGCTGTGAATTTGCCTTATACAAAATATAAGAGACGCGGGCTATTTCCTGGGCACCTCTATTCCCCCCGGGCCTGTGTCCTTCCCCTTGAGCACTGTCGATTTTTTTTTCCCACATTGTATGTTGAATGCGTTGATTCTGACTGAAATAAAATGCATGGCGAAAATTGATGATTTGATATCTTCTCGCTGCTGCCAAAAGAAATATAAAAGCGCCTTTGATCTGGGGGCTTTAAAAAAGTGAGCCGGACCAGTTACTGATACTTACTTACTGACCTAAGTAAGTGATAAAGCGACTGTGTCGAAGTTTAATTAGTCTTGATCAAGATAGGTTTTTAAGATTTAGAACTGGTGGCCTTTTGAAGAAGAAAGGCTTCGAGTTGTCATTTATGCCACAACATGTCCTTTTATCACACTTTGTGTTTCTCCAGCAGGAACGGATTTTATTTTAGAGAAAAAGAGAAATGGCTCATTTGATGGAGATTAGCACGGACAAGCTTACTAATATCTGAAGACAATTTCTCTGTCTTACCTTTTTCTGTATTTCATATCCCACAGAGATTACCTCAGACTGCTGTTGTTAGTCACTGTTATTTATATAAAGATATGTAATGTGTTTGTGCTGGAGGGGTCATCTGTAACGGGGTATGCAATTTCAGAGTGTAGGGACTGGCAGGAATTACGGTGAAGAATGGCTTCCCAGTGACAGCTTTATCCTGTCTGTAATATGTCATTGCGTGTGACTTTCAATTAATCACGCAATAAGAAAACATTGCGTCTGGCGACAACGGTGCGGCCATTAATATCGAGAAGCAAGTCTCGGCTTTATGAACACAAATGCTGTCGCGGTCCCCTGCCCACTCGTGCACTTTAATCACTTAGTCTCATCGTGGAAGGACCATTTCTCTCTTCCCCTCTCCCCCATCAGCCTCCATTGTGATCTATTAAACTGCAATCCATAACGTCTCGCGTCGCCGTAATGCTCTGATGGTGTGCGGTTTTAAATGATTGCAGGAATTTGACTTTGTCTCACTCTGCCTTGACCTTGGTGTCTTCGGTGCCTTCCCCTCCCTCTGTTTTCAAAGAGTTGGGAGAGAAAATAGAAGAGTGACAGAGTGGACTTTGGACATATTTCATGGGAGGTTTAATGTTGCTCGTTGAGGAAATGGGGGAGATAAAAGGTAAGAGAGAAGCCGTTACTGGAAGACAAAAAGTACAGATTTGCAAATTTTCAGGAGAAAAGGCATCTAGATGTCGAGCATAACTGGCTCCGTAGACTGAAGGCTGCCGTGTGCTGGACCTCATTGGTAAGCACAGTGGAAACCTTGCAGTAATTCTTGCTCTTGCTCAGTCTCCCATTTATAAGATTGCTTGGTAATGTATCAATTTAAGTAAAATCCCCCAAACTCATTGTGTTTTACAGCTATATCTATATCCTGAACAGAAACATAAAGTGCCACTTGGGTGCTTTGTGCTTGGGCCACAAAGAAAGAAGGACGCCCTGGTCCCAGCCACCCAGCTGAGTCCCTGTTATTATACCTGACCAAATTCAGGGGTAGAGTCTCACTCCATGGAAATCTGTGGTCTTTTTTAGTTGTTTCTTCTGGGTTAGTACTCAGGTTTTACACCTTACATGACAAACGAGAAGCCTGGCAGTAATTACTGTCAATGCTTTTCTTTTTCCTCCAAGAAGGAGATGAATTTAATTTAAGAAAAATGCTTGGCTGGACAGTGTTGGAAGAATCTCCTGAGCAGTCTGAAAACTGGTGTACAGCAGAGCACATGATATGAAACAGATGAAATGCATTTCTATATCTTTTCCCACGTATTCACAATGTTTGCGAATGTGGGACACATTTGACCACTGGCCTTGAAAAGTGCACGCTGGACGAGGCATTTGTGTTAGTCGTGGGCTGTGACACTGGTGTGTTCGGTGCATGGAATACTTTCACTTTGTGTAAATATGAAGCAAAAATCTTTGGAATTGTGAGCAATAACAGCAAGGTTAGGAGCTCCCTGGGGAGATCTTCCTTCTCTGGCTTGCTGAATCTCCCAGTTGTCCCTGAATTATCAGCCGGACAACAGAACAATAGGTAAAGGAGGGTTTATCTCAGACACGGTTGTTCTGGGGTGAGTGGTGTTTTACAGCACACCATACAAGTCCTTATTCCCTCTGGGCATTGCAACTTGTGCCAGTTGGCAAGGGTATTGGGTTTGGCTCTTTAATTAACGCTCCCCATCTATCCTGCTGCATTAGCAGTGCGTCTGACAAGATGCTGAACTTGCAAAACTATAAGAAATAAAAGCAGTTCCCCTCAAGTAGACTTGAGGGCATTTGGTATCACAAAAGGTGACCTCGTTGGTCATTAGACTGGGCCTGATCCCTGGCAGATGCGAAGCAGCACAGCTTCATAAAGCCATTTAATGCCAGGTGTACGAGGATCCTATTGCATGCAGGAGAGGCTCCAAGAAGGAGGGTATGTAATCAATTTCTCCTTCCCAAATTATTTTTCCAGAGTCCCCACAGTATGGTGTTTGAGTAATAGAATAATTTCCTAGCTATTAAGAGCCTGAAAATCAGCAGTAATTAACTTAGTGCAAATTCTTCTCTTCCTCTCCCTCCTCTTTGCTCAAAAAAACAAACAACCCCCCTTTTCAGTAGAGGAAATGCAGATGGAAGCGGCGTCTTCCGCCTTAGTGAAGTTGTGTAGAGACTACATGGCCCCGGGGGCCCCCCCCGCCCTTCAATTCTGTGAATAACATAATTGCTTTGTTATCCCTCAGGGGATTTGTAATATTAACATTGGTTAATGACATTAATTCAAGTTTTTACCATTAATAAAATGGCATTGCTTAAAATTAAGCATTACATTTCAATTAGTAGTCCGTCGAAGACTTTAATAGTCTGGAGCATTAAAGTGATTTTTTTTTAAATTTCTTATTAATTTTTTATTGTATCATGCTAATTTCCAAAGAGTGATTGAAAGCCCAGCTGATCCAACCACCGACCCTATCTGCCATGTTTCTTGAGGGAACTTCTTTCTTTTATGACATTATGCAAAAAGGTCACATTTCCACAAAGCAGGAATCTGTTTCCGTCACCTCCTGAATTCATTATCATCCTTTTTACTTTTTAACATGAGGCACATGATATACAGGCACCCCAGGTGGACATGTTTAAATTAATCTAGTAATAATTGATTCAGAAGAGATTTGGAGGACAGAATTTGCATAAAAGCCATAATGAGAGCAAATCCTCCAAGGCCAGACCGAACAGCTAAGTCCCTGAATAACTTACATCTTCTAAACTAATTTGGTTATATATGCAGTACGAAGGTGTGGGGGCTGGAGCGCCGTGTGATTGGAATTCATTACAAATAATTCATCTGCTCCGGAAAGCCTGGCCTTGCAGCGTATAAAAACCGTATCAGCCCCCAAACGCGTGCTCAGGCCCTGCCTCCTGGAAGCTGACAGTGAGGTTTCTGTCTGAGGGCTCACTTTCTTTTTTTCTTTTTTTTCCAAAGCACTTCTGAGGAGCAATGCTGGCACCCTGGGGCTGGGGCACGCCGTTGGCCCGCTGCTCCTCCAAGGATGCCTCATAGAGTGTCCTCCAGCCTGAGGTTTTGGCAGGACATTGGAAATAGCCGAAGAGCTGGGTGTGGGGGGACGATCTCGGCTGTTAGTCTCAGGTATTCGTCCCTTCCTTTCCAGCATGGAGCTGCTTAGCTAGGTCATTGGGTTTGTATTAAATGCTGCATCACCTTGGTGTCTGGGAATTTAGGAAAAGGGACATCTTATAGGACAATACTGTAGGCTGTTCACATAAAGTAAATCTGTGGGCAATGAAAATTATGACTCCAGTTCATTAAAAGAATGCAGCGAGGGGCTTTTTGAGGGGTTGCTGCCCTGCTTCACATTCTCTTTGCCTAGATATGTTTGAGAAAAGTGCTGAAAGGGTCTTGCTGTGACCCTGTACAGTAATTCCTGTGTTGGGGAGCTCGGATTAGCAGGTAGCACAGAGCCACGCTCCTGGTATCGAGGAAGTTGCATTTGGTTTTCAAAGAAAGAGGAAAATTCAACTCAGCCTTTTTGGAAATTGCTGAACACCAAATATTTTCTGTGGGAAAATTGATGTCGTTGTTGTTTTCAGCAGATGAAACATCAGTCCCATTTCGTTTACCCATGGCAGTCGGTAATAACCTGTCTCTTGTGAGCTGCCCCTTCCTGCATTGCTGCCCTCCGGTGCCGCCCGGCAGCCAGGTAGGTCTGGCAGGAGCCCCGCTCCCCTGCAGCACCCCAGGGGTAATGCTAGAGTCGGGGCAGCCCAAGGCAGGGGGAAGAGTTAATAGAGCCAACAGGTAGCTGCTGCTGCCAGAAACAAGTGGAGAGCTGGGCATGGCAGGAGAAAAAAGAGCCTGGCTGACGATTATTATTTTGTCTGTTCAGATTTGGGGCATATATTGGCTGCTTGAATGCCTTCTGGCCAAGGGTTTCCATATGATAAATGATGCTGCACAGTGCCAGGAAGAAGCTGCAGCAAAACATATTCTTGTCTCCAAGCAGGCTGAAACTTGGGAGCAGTGCTCCAGCAAGGCTTTATTCTCCTGGAGTTACAGTGAAGCCGTGCGTCTGTGTTATGTGGCACCTGGTAATCACACGTCTTTGACAAAAACAAACAAGCTGTGGTTTCTCTCTCTTGCACGGGCAAGCATTAAAAGAGAAAGTTCTTCTCACCAGCACGGGAAGGAACTGCAGGGAGTGCAGAGGTGGCTTGTGGCATCACATCGTCTGCCTCTGACCCCGGCACGGGAGGATCTGGGGGATGGAGCACAAGGGGCGGGCGGCAGCAGTGGTGCCAGTGCTGGAGTCTTTAAACTGGGAAAACAAGGCTCGAGGGAAAATCAAGCCTGTATGTTATGGCTGATTCTCAGCTGGGAGGTTGATTGGTGGGATGATTTCATGGCTTGGTTTTCCTCTGCTGGAGAGTCAAATTCTAAGATTGCTCCAGCTCAAAGGATAAATAAGGTTTCTTTTCTAATTTCTTCTTAGTGTTTTCCCAGCTGTGCAGCCACAGGGTCACCACAGTGGCCACTACATAACTTATGGGGGCTGCCTATCTGCTCAACACAATCTGTAGGCTGCTGTGGTCCCTGGCTTGTCCTCACAGCATGAAGAGAGAAATCTTGCCAGCTTCCAACCTGCATTAGGTCTGGTACAATTTGGAACCACTGTCACTAACTTCCATACTAAAATCCCATCAGATGTCTCCAGTGGACCCTGTAATTAGAGTTGAATAAAAAACTAGTGTCAATAAAACAAAAGCCAGTACTCTAATAGCTCAAAATCCAAAAATCCAAGGGCACTTACAGTTTTCATAATAAACTGCTAGGAAAAAAAACAACAACAAACAAACAAACAAAAACACAAAACAAACAAACAAAACAAACAAACAAAAAAACCAACGCCCTATATCAGGAGCATTTAGAAGAGTAGGGAAGAGTTTTATGACTTCTTTTCGTGACTACCAGAAGCTGGTTGTCATTACTAGAGAGTAGTGACCAAAACCCAAGTGTGTCATGCCTTGGTTTTGCCAGCTGTAATACCACAGCTGCGGGTTGGAGGTGCAGGTGGAGCACCCCACGGCTGGAAATCACCGCAGGTGTATCAGCCCCTCCAGACTGGTGGTAGGGCCTGTGGCTCTGCTAATCTGCAAATGTACAAGCCATTCCCACACTGTGCAGGGGGCAACTGGAAGAGAAGCTGCTGCAGTAGTGTTTCTACAACAGCTGTAGGTTTAAGGCATGGGAATGTGGGCTTGGGTACTAAATCTCAAGCCAGAAAGAGCCTGTTGGCAGTAAGGGCTGGTTGCATTAGCTCTGATGCTGAACCTACAGTACCTGCATTACCTAGCTGATCTGCACGTAAGCAGCACAGCTGGTCCTTTACATCTGGATTTACAGTAACCGTGCAGAGGACTCTACATCATGTGTACAGCAAGAACAGAGACTGCAGAGCTCTGGGCACGCTCCCCTGCTGCGGGCAGGGCTCTGAAATCGATAACCTGCTGCTGCTGTCCTGGGTGCCCAGGGGATGCCTCACTGCTTGTGTTGTGTGTTGTACTCATTCATCCTGCGCTGTCGATGGAGCACCCAGAGGCCTTGACTGGGAGCCAGGAGCTCCTGAGTCCTAATCCAGGCCGCAGCAAACTTGGGGCTGAATTGCAGTCGGGCTAAGTATCACAGCATCCCTTGCATTCTGCTGTTGTGTAGCTGGCTGTTGCAAATAGGAGCCTTAGCTTTTGTCTCAGTGTTTCACAGATGGGGCACATGAAAAATAACTCCACAGTCAGTCCAGGTCCCAGAAATACCTCTGCTTTGACAGTCTTGCAGAGAGGCGAGTCTGTGAGCAACAAATGGAAGGTCTTTCCATCCCCGGTGTAGAGGCAGTCTTCTGGAGAGCGGCAGAAGCCTAACACCAGGGAAATAAATGTGTGTAAGTTTTCATTGCCAAATCTGATCTTTGGATAAACAGAAGACTTCAGACTCCAAGGCACCTTTTCACAAGTGCTAAATTCATACCCCAAACAAACCCTCCCCAAACCTCTCATGTCTTTATATTATGTGTAGCCTGTAAAAAAGAGATCTAGAGCCCTTTGGGGAGAGCCTCTCGAGGCAGCTGGGGACAAACTCGATGTGTGGTCAGGGCTGAGTGTCAGCAGAGCAGGTATTTATTTATGCCCACTGGCCTTGGCAGGAACCCAGCAGCACAGCGTATTTTGCTCTGTTACACAGGCTTTTATTGTTGAATCAGCTTTATTTAATGGCAGCTTTCTGTAGTAGGTTCCTGTTCTGGAGGGCCTCCTCCGAAGGTGAGGAAAGCGCTCAGTTTGCAGGACAGTGCTGCCACAAACCTGGTGCTGAGGCCAAGCCACCAGGTGGGAGCTGGACGGGGCTCACAGAGTGTGTGCAACCGGCCATGGGAAGGGCCCTGACACCAACTGACTCATTTCGGACCAAGCCCTTATTAAAAGAGCTGTGTCTCCGTTACCTGAGCTGAATGAGAACTTCCCGCGGCGTTCTGTGGTTTGGGACCTTGACCAGTCGTAGGTGGGTTTGAACAGCAATTGAAAAACACTCTAGAAATAAAAGACCCCAAATTATGCTGTCAATCTTTTGTGGGATGTAGTCTGAAGAAGATCAAACTGTAGTCTATTACTATTCAGCTCCACTACAGGCTTCATGGGCCCTGAACCAAGCAGCATATTAGGTTAAACTGATTTCTCCTCTGCTGAGTTACCTGAATTATTTATATAGATCTAGATAACAGAAAGGTTGCAATGAAGTGACCTGTATTGTGAGATCTTGATTGTTTTGTTCCTGATATAAAACCTACCGCGATGCTGCGGTGGGTACCGTGCTGGCTGCGAGGCAGGAGCTGGGAGGGTGCTCAGCGGTGAATGCGGAGCTCCAGTTCCCACCCCGCTGCTGACCTGTAGGGTTTCTTTAAAAGATAACCCTCGGATTATATGCATGAAAACGTGGTTCTCTCTTCCTGTTGTGAGAGCAGGTTCAGTGTGAGGCCCTTGGATGCTGTTGTGGGAATCTCTGAGCATGGGGCACAGGACAGCATGACAAAACCCAGCGCCCATGTGTTTGCCTCAAAAATAAATGAACGGGCAAAGCTCAGTGTGCGAGAGCCCAGTCTGAGGGGCACGAGCGCTGGCAGGCAGACACGCAGGTGCAGCAAGATGTTTTTCGACTGTGAGGCAGCTCCGTGCCCCCAGCACAGGCACTAGAGACATGGCCAGGGCCAGAGGAAAGGCCGTGCCTTTTCTTCGACAGTGTACCCAGCCCTCGAGCCAGCCCAAGGAAGGCATTCCTGCCGGAGGGGAGGGCACAGAGCGGCACAGGGACAAGGGCCAAGGATTTGTTGGCCTCGCGGTTCTCTTTTCTAGGGCAGAGCCGCCTGTGCCAGGCTGTTGTAGCCGCATTGCTGAGCTGCCGTGCCTTATAATTTGTACTGTTTGTATTTATTTCCTTAATTCTGCCAGTGCTCTTTTGAATACTTCAGTGTTCAACTCTTGCCTCTGCTCTTCTTCTCTCTGGTATCCCATTCTAATAAAATCATGACTGTGCCAATGACAAAAGATCCCGAATGGGAGAATTAATGCTTTTTCAGGAGGTTCCTTTTTTAGCCTTTTTTAAAAGCATCTCTTTTCTTTAAAATGAAAGATGAAGCATTTTCTTTTATCCTTAAACTTTACTGTCACGTTTTATTAAGTCAAAATGATAGTTACAGTCAGAGGAAAGCAGGATATGGATTCCTGGTACAGCCATTTTTAAAGTGTGCTTTGTTTTAAAGCCTTGAAGATTGATTGAAGGTATTTTTCTTTTAGACACGGAGCTTTAGTCAAAGGGGGCCTGATCTGAGTTACCCTCTGTAAATCAGGATTAGTTCCTGCGAAATCGATGGAGTTGCAATGCTACAATACCAGGGGAGCCAGAGAAGCCTCTTGCCCCGAGAGCGAACGCAGGGGGGACCACGGGTGATCCCCCAGCGCTGCGCTTGGGTTGGGGGCGAAACCACGAGGCCTAGCAGGATGCAGGCCGACCCTGTCAGGCTGCCGGGAGAAGGGGACATGTGCCAGTGGGTCTGTGCTCGCAGAGACGCCGGGGCTGCACATCTCCGCTCGGGTGACACATTGGGCCTGCAGAACTCCCGTGTCCCCCAGGAGGAGCACAGCGGAGGGAGCCAGGAGCTGAGGGAGCCTGAATTAGGGTGGTGGGAGAAGGTGGTGCTCTACAAAATGCCTCTCTGTAGCGTATTTCACTGGATCCTGCAGAGCCTGAATTTGTTGACCTTTCTGGCGGAGGGCCAGAGGGCTTCAGTGCGCATGGCAGGAGAGGGGGGAGAGGGGCCCCAGCCACCCCAGGGCCTTGGGGCCTCCACCACGGGCTTGCAGGAGGGAGAGGACAGAAAGACTTGGACAGACAATCTTGTTGGACATTTTCATCCTTTTTATTTTTTTTTTATTTTTTTTTAATGTGTCTGCATTTTAGAGCGGGGATATAGCCAAGGTGGTAAAGATACATCAAAATGAGCGAATACAGAATGGAAACGATATGTCCTGCCTGGGATTTGAGTTTAACCAGGGATTTCAGCTCTTGTCTCTCATCTGTACTGAAACCTTGACAGCTGATTTCTTGAGCCCTAAGCCGTTCTGAGCAGAGGGACTTTAATAAGAACAGCTCTTTTTATAGCATTTAAACTGTGTCTAAATGGCTTAGCACTAGGACAAGTTCCAGCAGCGCAAGCCACGGTGAGCCTGGGCTGTGCTTAGGACGTGTGGTGCTTCAGCAGTCCGGCTGCGGAGGGCTGCTCCTCGGCACCCTGCGGGCTCCAGCCCTCGCAGTGAAAATCTGCAGCTGGGGCAAAACGGGAGGCTTGAGTCTGGCCATCTCCAGCAGAATTAAAACATTTACACTTCATAACTAGCTGCCAGACTCTCCCAGACAGCCACTAGTTTGCTCTTGGCCTACAATTGATCTCCTCCTGCACACAGCACTTTTTCATATGGTGAGTATGGGTTTTTTGGAAATCAAGTTGCAGCAGCTGGGAATAGCAGTTACTTAGTTAGGGCCTCTCTTAAAATATTCAGAAGAAACTGACCAAGGCAGCCTGAGAAGGGGCAGATTGTAGAGTAACTGTTTGCAATACTATCTGCTGTCTGAATTTCATTCAGCCGATGCTCTAGGGCTCTGATTTTCAAGCTGGTATTTACCTGCTGACTCACTGACTCCAGTTCAGGGCTGCACATGGCACAGATTTTGTTTAGTAGATTTGATGGATGTAATTGGATGAAAGAGGTAGCCAAGGAAGGGAGGGATACAAGCTTTTTATATTGTTTATTTTTCATCTTTCTTTGATCATGCATTTCCACTCCACATCAAGTTCAAAACCATGATTTTCATGCACACTTCGGATTTCCCTATGACAAAAAGGAAAAAGAAGATGGAAATTTACCCCAAATACTGGTTACAGCTTTCTAAGGAATGCTGAAGTCCCTTGGACTCTGGTAAAATCTCCCAGGGAAAGTGGCAGAAATCCAGCTACTTGGCACATTTTACAACTAGTCCAGACAAAACACTAGTAAATGTTCTCTGCTTTGGCACAGAATAGGCTGTGGGACATTATGAAGCTTTCTTGTATGCAACTTTTTTCTCATTTCATGGCCCTGTTGAGTGCGAGGCTTGAATTTACTCATCTGCTGATTCGAGACCACACAAGGCCCTAGAGGAGCATTGGAGGACTGCGGGGAAGCTCTGCTCTGTGTCCTCAAGTACTGTTATCTAATTTAAAAGTTTTATTCACCTGACTTGAGATCACTTTTTGGATGCTTCATACATGAAAACAGCCATATTGGCTCAGATCAAAAGTCTGTCTAGCTTAGTACCTTATTTCTAGGATTAGCTAATAACAGCTGCACTGGGAGGAGTACAGCACGTGTAAAGTCAGATTTCTGTGCCTGTCTCTTCCAGTTTCCAGCAAGGATATCTGACAGTGAAAACGTCCTCTTGCAATATGCATTTCCCACAACAACCATCTCCGATCTAGGGAAGGTTTGGCTTTGTCTCTTCTGGAACTTTTAGTGGAGCTACAGAAATGCATCTCCCTGGGGTTCACATCTGTGTGCTGTATTTAATTTCTGGATCTATACTGAAAAAAATGTTATTTAAACCAATGGCTGAAAAAATAATCCAATGCTTCATCATCAATAACTTCCGTTACAGCGTGACTTGCACAACATCTCCATCATCTGAGATGCCACAGTACCCATTTGTGTATGCCCTGCAGTATGCTTGTGCTTAATGACTAAACGCTGTGCTGGCTTTAGCTTTGAATGATTTCACATCTATAACTTCTGCCAGCCCCATTTTTTAATTTAACATTATATTTGCTGTGTTAAAAACAACAACAACAACAAAAAGCAAAGCACAGCTCCATAGTGAAGTGCTATAGAAATTCCTTTGGAGAAATGGAAGGGGATTTCATACAGTTCTGCATAAAATCTGTATGTATATGGGTCTGGAAAAATTGTGAAATGCTGTAATCTCTCACTCACACTAGTTAGGAAACCAAGTCCCTAGAACTCCCCCAAATTCTGAATGCCAATGTTATTTTCAGTCAGTGGTACGCAGCTACTGCAGGGGATATGCATAATGGATGCACTGGCAACTCATCTTTATGCCAGAGTTTAAAATCACAGAGAAAGAGGGATAAGAATAAAACATAGCCTCCATCTTTCAAACCTGCTGTCTGCTATTGCTCCTGTAAGCACTCTGTTATTGCTCCTGTGGTGCCCAAGGACCTTTACAAACTTCTTCCAGCTCCTCGATGTCACAGCATTGTCCCCTGTGTTGGAGTTCGCTCCATGCCACGAGCCTGCCATTGCTTATCAGTGCTTCATGTTACTAGCTCCCAGTCTGGCCACTTCAGCTCACTGAAGGTGTTTTGGAGTCTCCAAATAAAAGTACAGAGGTATTGGGCACTGCAGGAGCTGACTGTTGTGCTCCCTTTATGAATCACTACACCCACGGGAACTGAAAATCTCATTATGTGCGAATTTAATCTGAATCAGCTTTATCACTAGGTAAGATTCAAGGATAGAAGACTCCATTTGTTTGAAAACACGTGTTTGCAATAATTGAACAAAGTTACATAGGAAAATACAATGTGCACATCAGTAAGATTAAATTTGGCAATGCAGATTTTCCTAAGCTGCCGCAGCATCTTGGGGAGCTTGTGGCATGGGCTAATTAATCCTCCGTCCCCTGCCTCAGGCCTGGTAGGCCCTGGGGAGCTTTTAGGGCTATATCTTTTCTGTTTCTATTGTTAAAAACTGCTCACGTAGAAAAGGCATGATTTGCCCCTCTCCTAGCTGGAGAGAAGAGCTCCTCCTCTTTAGCTGTGGCTCAGCTCGTGTCTGGGAGCTCTAGCATCCCACGGTAATGCAGGCAATTGACTCGCTTCTCACCATTCTCCCTATTAAGCTCTTAATTTTTATGTTACACCTTAATTAGCACTTTCCTGGCAACACCTTTAAATTGGCTTTTCTTGTTTCAAGACATTTAAAACAGCAGTGGTAAAATGTATAAATCTCCTATTAGAACAGCATTACTTGCACGTGTTCTGATGTGCTCTTAGCAATTTCTTGAGTGTAGCACAACATTTAAACACGGACATGTCATGCAGCTGGGGAGCGAGGTGTCCACTGGGGGACACGGTTACACCTGGAGTATTTGTGATTTCATATTGTCACCACTAACCATTGCACAGTGGGTACTGTGTGAGGGCATATACCCCAAAGCTACACAGGGATATTTAGAAAGCTGTGCACTTCACCTCTCTTTGAAGTTAAAAACTCCAATACAGTCGTAAATTGGGTCTTTTGTTTTTTAGTTACTGTTTTGTGAGATATTTTCATGTGTACTTACCACATGTGGGGTTGGGATGAAAGGGGAACTCCACCCTTCTCTACCCATGTTACGCACTTCGGATAAGCATGCATCTTTCTGAAAGTGGAATTATTTGTGTTTCAGGTATCCTCCCTGGGCCTACCTTGGAAGCTAGATCTGCGACCGCCCTTCAGTCATGGTTGTTTCAAGATTAAAGGCCATTTCCCTGTCATTGCCAAGCCTTTTTCTTCTTGCTTTTCATCTCTCAGCATCACAGAATGTACCTGAATACTCTGAAGCTGAACATCAGCAGTGTGTCAGGAAAGAACACCCCACAATTGCTTTTGAAGGTAAGAGCTTCTATTCCTGTTTCAAGTTCCAGTAGGATGATCCATTTTGAAGTCCTTCCTGGTGTTGTTATGGATGATGGTTTAGTTGGTGCTTTTCCTTACACCTGCTATCCACAGGCCAGTGCAAGTGGGCTGATGAATCCCATTCACTTTGAAGCTTGGCAGGGTTTTTACTCCGAGGTTTCATAGCAGTCACATAATTCAGGCAGTTTAGGGACTACTGGTCTAAGAATCTCCACTTCCAACTCTGCTACAGCCTCCCAGTAACCTTGTGCCATGTTGAAGCTGTGTCTCAGCTTCCTTTCTTCTAAATGGATTTAGTAGTGTTTTATATACCTCTCATGGCTGGCTGGATCCGGCTGCATAAAAAGTGAAAAGTGAGAGAGAATTTGGACATATCTGAATGCAAGGGAAGTAAATTGATTTAAAATTGCAGCAAGCAACTGGCATTTTTTGTTGCCTTTTTTTCTTTTTTCTTTTCTTTTCTTTTCTTTTCTTTTCTTTTCTTTTCTTTTCTT